>NC_053492.1:90646139-90880578 GCF_905171775.1 Rana temporaria | reverse complement strand
CAGCTACATGGGGGCGGGAATAAGCAGGCACGCGTAACAATCAGCTTCATCAGAACAATATAAGGCGCATGGCCATGGAATTGGTGGCAAATATATGTGTAGGTGGATCCAGACCATCAAATCATTTTCTAGGCCACTTTTACCACCACCACCACCAACAACAACATTAGTGCCGTCTGCGTGCCTTTCCAAATCAAAGGAACTCAAACTACCTTTCACCAAGGAAGCCTGGCATTAGCCAGGCATAAAAAAAAATCACCAAAACTCATGGTTGCTCCTCTCCACAGAAATCTTTTCTTAAATGTCAAAAGACTAAATCACTTTATAGAGAAACCAGAGTATAACCCGGCAGAACACAGATGCTAATCAACTCATGGAGACTACAAGACAGCCTAATTTTCATATCTGTGCAGCTACATGGGGGCGGGAATAAGCAGGCACGCGTAACAATCAGCTTCATCAGAACAATATAAGGCGCATGGCCATCGAATTTGTGGCAAATATATGTGTAGGTGGATCCAGACCATCAAATCATTTTCTAGGCCACTTTTACCACCACCACCACCAACAACAACATTAGTGCCGTCTGCGTGCCTTTCCAAATCAAAGGAACTCAAACTACCTTTCCCCAAGGAAGCCTGGCATTAGCCAGGCATAAAAAAAAATCACCAAAACTCATGGTTGCTCCTCTCCACAGAAATCTTTTCTTAAATGTCAAAAGACTAAATCACTTTATAGAGAAACCAGAGTATAACCCGGCAGAACACAGATGCTAATCAACTCATGGAGACTACAAGACAGCCTAATTTTCATATCTGTGCAGCTACAAGGGGGCGGGAATAAGCAGGCACGCGTAACAATCAGCTTCATCAGAACAATATAAGGCGCATGGCCATCGAATTTGTGGCAAATATATGTGTAGGTGGATCCAGACCATCAAATCATTTTCTAGGCCACTTTTACCACCACCACCACCACTACCAACAACAACAACATTAGTGCCATCTGCGTGCCTTTCCAAATCAAAGGAACTCAAACTACCTTTCACCAAGGAAGCCTGGCATTAGCCAGGCATAAAAAAATCACCAAAACTCATGGTTGCTCCTCTCCACAGAAATCTTTTCTTAAAAGTCAAAAGACTAAATCACTTTATAGAGAAACCAGAGTATAACCCGGCAGAACACAGATGCTAATCAACTCATGGAGATTACAAGACAGCCTAATTTTCATATCTGTGCAGCTACATGGGGGCGGGAATAAGCAGGCACGCGTAACAATCAGCTTCATCAGAACAATATAAGGCGCATGGCTATGGAATTGGTGGCAAATATATGTGTAGGTGGATCCAGACCATCAAATCATTTTCTAGGCCACTTTTACCACCACCACCACCAACAACAACATTAACGCCGTCTGCGTGCCTTTCCAAATCACAGGAACTCAAACCACCTTTCACCAAGGAAGCCTGGCATTAGCCAGGCATAAAAAAAAATCACCAAAACTCATGTTTGCTCATCTCCACAGAAATCTTTATGAAAATTCAAAAGACTTAATCACTTTATAGAGAAACCAGAGTATAACCCGGCAGAACACAGATGCTAATCAACTCATGGAGACTACAAGACAGCCTAATTTGCATATCTGTGCAGCTACATGGGGGCGGGAATAAGCAGACACGCGTAACAATCAGCTTCATCAGAACAATATAAGGCGCATGGCCATGGAATTGGTGGCAAATATATGTGTAGGTGGATCCAGACCATCAAATCATTTTCTAGGCCACTTTTACCACCACCAACAACAACATTAGTGCCGTCTGCGTGCCTTTCCAAATCACAAGAACTCAAACTACCTTTCACCAAGGAAGCCTGGCATTAGCCAGGCATAAAAAAAAATCACCAAAACTCATGTTTGCTCCTCTCCACAGAAATCTTTATGAAAATTCAAAAGACTTAATCACTTTATAGAGAAACCAGAGTATAACCCGGCAGAACACAGATGCTAATCAACTCATGGAGACTACAAGACAGCCTAATTTTCATATCTGTGCAGCTACACGGGGGCGGGAATAAGCAGGCACGCGTAACAATCAGCTTCATCAGAACAATATAAGGCGCATGGCCATGGAATTGGTGGCAAATATATGTGTAGGTGTATCCAGACCATCAAATCATTTTCTAGGCCACTTTTACCACCACCACCACCACCAACAACAACATTAGTGCCGTCTGCGTGCCTTTCCAAATCAAAGGAACTCAAACTACCTTTCACCAAGGAAGCCTTGCATTAGCCAGGCATAAAAAAAAATCACCAAAACTCATGGTTGCTCCTCTCCACAGAAATCTTTTCTTAAATGTCAAAAGACTAAATCACTTTATAGAGAAACCAGAGTATAACCCGGCAGAACACAGATGCTAATCAACTCATGGAGACTACAAGACAGCCTAATTTTCATATCTGTGCAGCTACAAGGGGGCGGGAATAAGCAGGCACGCGTAACAATCAGCTTCATCCGAACAATATAAGGCGCATGGCCATCGAATTTGTGGCAAATATATGTGTAGGTGGATCCAGACCATCAAATCATTTTCTAGGCCACTTTTACCACCACCAACAACATTAGTGCCATCTGCGTGCCTTTCCAAATCAAAGGAACTCAAACTACCTTTCACCAAGGAAGCCTGGCATTAGCCAGGCATAAAAAAAATCACCAAAACTCATGGTTGCTCCTCTCCACAGAAATCTTTTCTTAAAAGTCAAAAGACTAAATCACTTTATAGAGAAACCAGAGTATAACCCGGCAGAACACAGATGCTAATCAACTCATGGAGACTACAAGACAGCCTAATTTTCATATCTGTGCAGCTACATGGGGGCGGGAATAAGCAGGCACGCGTAACAATCAGCTTCATCAGAACAATATAAGGCGCATGGCTATGGAATTGGTGGCAAATATATGTGTAGGTGGATCCAGACCATCAAATCATTTTCTAGGCCACTTTTACCACCACCACCACCAACAACATTAACGCCGTCTGCGTGCCTTTCCAAATCACAGGAACTCAAACTACCTTTCACCAAAGAAGCCTGGCATTAGCCAGGCATAAAAAAAAATCACCAAAACTCATGTTTGCTCCTCTCCACAGAAATCTTTATGAAAATTCAAAAGACTTAATCACTTTATAGAGAAACCAGAGTATAACCCGGCAGAACACAGATGCTAATCAACTCATGGAGACTACAAGACAGCCTAATTTGCATATCTGTGCAGCTACATGGGGGCGGGAATAAGCAGGCACGCGTAACAATCAGCTTCATCAGAACAATATAAGGTGCATGGCCATGGAATTGGTGGCAAATATATGTGTAGGTGGATCCAGACCATCAAATCATTTTCTAAGCCACTTTTACCACCACCACCAACATTAACGCTGTCTGTGTGCCTTTCCAAATCACAGGAACTCAAACTACCTTTCACCAAGGAAGCCTGGCATTAGCCAGGCATAAAAAAAAATCACCAAAACTCATGTTTGCTCCTCTCCACAGAAATCTTTATGAAAATTCAAAAGACTTAATCACTTTATAGAGAAACCAGAGTATAACCCGGCAGAACACAGATGCTAATCAACTCATGGAGACTACAAGACAGCCTAATTTGCATATCTGTGCAGCTACATGGGGGCGGGAATAAGCAGGCACGCGTAACAATCAGCTTCATCAGAACAATATAAGGCGCATGGCCATGGAATTGGTGGCAAATATATGTGTAGGTGGATCCAGACCATCAAATCATTTTCTAAGCCACTTTTACCACCACCACCAACATTAACGCTGTCTGTGTGCCTTTCCAAATCACAGGAACTCAAACTACCTTTCACCAAGGAAGCCTGGCATTAGCCAGGCATAAAAAAAAATCACCAAAACTCATGTTTGCTCCTCTCCACAGAAATCTTTATGAAAATTCAAAAGACTTAATCACTTTATAGAGAAACCAGAGTATAACCCGGCAGAACACAGATGCTAATCAACTCATGGAGACTACAAGACAGCCTAATTTTCATATCTGTGCAGCTACATGGGGGCGGGAATAAGCAGGCACGCGTAACAATCAGCTTCATCAGAACAATATAAGGCGCATGGCCATGGAATTGGTGGCAAATATATGTGTAGGTGGATCCAGACCATCAAATCATTTTCTAGGCCACTTTTACCACCACCACCACCAACAACAACATTAGTGCCGTCTGCGTGCCTTTCCAAATCAAAGGAACTCAAACTACCTTTCACCAAGGAAGCCTGGCATTAGCCACGCATAAAAAAAATCACCAAAACTCATGGTTGCTCCTCTCCACAGAAATCTTTTCTTAAAAATCAAAAGACTAAATCACTATATAGAGAAACCAGAGTATAACCCGGCAGAACACAGATGCTAATCAACTCATGGAGACTACAAGTCAGCCTAATTTTCATATCTGTGCAGCTACATGGGGGCGGGAATAAGCAGGCACGCGTAACAATCAGCTTCATCAGAACAATATAAGGCGCATGGCCATGGAATTGGTGGCAAATATATGTGTAGGTGGATCCAGACCATCAAATCATTTTCTAGGCCACTTTTACCACCACCACCACCACCAACAACAACATTAACGCCGTCTGCGTGCCTTTCCAAATCACAGGAACTCAAACTACCTTTCACCAAGGAAGCCTGGCATTAGCCAGGCATAAAAAAAAATCACCAAAACTCATGGTTGCTCCTCTCCACAGAAATCTTTCCTTAAAAGTCAAAAGACTAAATCACTTCATAGAGAAACCAGAGTATAACCCGGCAGAACACAGATGCTAATCAACTCATGGAGACTACAAGACAGCCTAATTTTCATATCTGTGCAGCTACATGGGGGCGGGAATAAGCAGGCACGCGTAACAATCAGCTTCATCAGAACAATATAAGGCGCATGGCCATGGAATTGGTGGCAAATATATGTGTAGGTGGATCCAGACCATCAAATCATTTTCTAGGCCACTTTTACCACCACCACCACCACCACCAACAACAACATTAGTGCCGTCTGCGTGCCTTTCCAAATCAAAGGAACTCAAACTACCTTTCACCAAGGAAGCCTGGCATTAGACAGGCATAAAAAAAAAATCACCAAAACTCATGTTTGCTCCTCTCCACAGAAATCTTTATGAAAATTCAAAAGACTAAATCACTATATAGAGAAACCAGAGTATAACCCGGCAGAACACAGATGCTAATCAACTCATGGAGACTACAAGACAGCCTAATTTTCATATCTGTGCAGCTACAAGGGGGCGGGAATAAGCAGGCACGCGTAACAATCAGCTTCATCCGAACAATATAAGGCGCATGGCCATCGAATTTGTGGCAAATATATGTGTAGGTGGATCCAGACCATCGAATCATTTTCTAGGCCACTTTTACCACCACCACCAACAACAACATTAACGCCGTCTGCGTGCCTTTCCAAATCAAAGGAACTCAAACTACCTTTCACCAAGGAAGCCTGGCATTAGCCAGGCATAAAAAAAAATCACCAAAACTCATGGTTGCTCCTCTCCACAGAAATCTTTTCTTAAAAGTCAAAAGACTAAATCACTTTATAGAGAAACCAGAGTATAACCCGGCAGAACACAGATGCTAATCAACTCATGGAGACTACAAGACAGCCTAATTTTCATATCTGTGCAGCTACATGGGGGCGGGAATAAGCAGGCACGCGTAACAATCAGCTTCATCAGAACAATATAAGGCGCATGGCCATGGAATTGGTGGCAAATATATGTGTAGGTGGATCCAGACCATCAAATCATTTTCTAGGCCACTTTTACCACCACCACCACCAACAACAACATTAGTGCCGTCTGCGTGCCTTTCCAAATCAAAGGAACTCAAACTACCTTTCACCAAGGAAGCCTGGCATTAGCCAGGCATAAAAAAAATCACCAAAACTCATGGTTGCTCCTCTCCACAGAAATCTTTTCTTAAAAATCAAAAGACTAAATCACTATATAGAGAAACCAGAGTATAACCCGGCAGAACACAGATGCTAATCAACTCATGGAGACTACAAGTCAGCCTAATTTTCATATCTGTGCAGCTACATGGGGGCGGGAATAAGCAGGCACGCGTAACAATCAGCTTCATCAGAACAATATAAGGCACATGGCTATGGAATTGGTGGCAAATATATGTGTAGGTGGATCCAGACCATCAAATCATTTTCTAGGCCACTTTTACCACCACCACCACCAACAACATTAACGCTGTCTGTGTGCCTTTCCAAATCACAGGAACTCAAACTACCTTTCACCAAGGAAGCCTGGCATTAGCCAGGCATAAAAAAAAATCACCAAAACTCATGTTTGCTCCTCTCCACAGAAATCTTTATGAAAATTCAAAAGACTAAATCACTATATAGAGAAACCAGAGTATAACCCGGCAGAACACAGATGCTAATCAACTCATGGAGACTACAAGTCAGCCTAATTTGCATATCTGTGCAGCTACACGGGGGCGGGAATAAGCAGGCACGCGTAACAATCAGCTTCTTCAGAACAATATAAGGCGCATGGCCATGGAATTGGTGGCAAATATATGTGTAGGTGGATCCAGACCATCGAATCATTTTCTAGGCCACTTTTACCACCACCACCAACAACAACATTAACGCCGTCTGCGTGCCTTTCCAAATCAAAGGAACTCAAACTACCTTTCACCAAGGAAGCCTGGCATTAGCCAGGCATAAAAAAAAATCACCAAAACTCATGGTTGCTCCTCTCCACAGAAATCTTTTCTTAAAAGTCAAAAGACTAAATCACTTTATAGAGAAACCAGAGTATAACCCGGCAGAACACAGATGCTAATCAACTCATGGAGACTACAAGACAGCCTAATTTTCATATCTGTGCAGCTACATGGGGGCGGGAATAAGCAGGCACGCGTAACAATCAGCTTCATCAGAACAATATAAGGCGCATGGCCATGGAATTGGTGGCAAATATATGTGTAGGTGGATCCAGACCATCAAATCATTTTCTAGGCCACTTTTACCACCACCACCACCAACAACAACATTAGTGCCGTCTGCGTGCCTTTCCAAATCAAAGGAACTCAAACTACCTTTCCCCAAGGAAGCCTGGCATTAGCCAGGCATAAAAAAAATCACCAAAACTCATGGTTGCTCCTCTCCACAGAAATCTTTTCTTAAATGTCAAAAGACTAAATCACTTTATAGAGAAACCAGAGTATAACCCGGCAGAACACAGATGCTAATCAACTCATGGAGACTACAAGACAGCCTAATTTTCATATCTGTGCAGCTACAAGGGGGCGGGAATAAGCAGGCACGCGTAACAATCAGCTTCATCAGAACAATATAAGGCGCATGGCCATCGAATTTGTGGCAAATATATGTGTAGGTGGATCCAGACCATCAAATCATTTTCTAGGCCACTTTTACCACCACCACCACCAACAACAACATTAGTGCCGTCTGCGTGCCTTTCCAAATCAAAGGAACTCAAACTACCTTTCCCCAAGGAAGCCTGGCATTAGCCAGGCATAAAAAAAAATCACCAAAACTCATGGTTGCTCCTCTCCACAGAAATCTTTTCTTAAATGTCAAAAGACTAAATCACTTTATAGAGAAACCAGAGTATAACCCGGCAGAACACAGATGCTAATCAACTCATGGAGACTACAAGACAGCCTAATTTTCATATCTGTGCAGCTACAAGGGGGCGGGAATAAGCAGGCACGCGTAACAATCAGCTTCATCAGAACAATATAAGGCGCATGGCCATCGAATTTGTGGCAAATATATGTGTAGGTGGATCCAGACCATCAAATCATTTTCTAGGCCACTTTTACCACCACCACCACCACTACCAACAACAACAACATTAGTGCCATCTGCGTGCCTTTCCAAATCAAAGGAACTCAAACTACCTTTCACCAAGGAAGCCTGGCATTAGCCAGGCATAAAAAAAATCACCAAAACTCATGGTTGCTCCTCTCCACAGAAATCTTTTCTTAAAAGTCAAAAGACTAAATCACTTTATAGAGAAACCAGAGTATAACCCGGCAGAACACAGATGCTAATCAACTCATGGAGATTACAAGACAGCCTAATTTTCATATCTGTGCAGCTACATGGGGGCGGGAATAAGCAGGCACGCGTAACAATCAGCTTCATCAGAACAATATAAGGCGCATGGCCATGGAATTGGTGGCAAATATATGTGTAGGTGGATCCAGACCATCAAATCATTTTCTAGGCCACTTTTACCACCACCACCACCACCAACAACAACATTAACGCCGTCTGCGTGCCTTTCCAAATCACAGGAACTCAAACTACCTTTCACCAAGGAAGCCTGGCATTAGCCAGGCATAAAAAAAAATCACCAAAACTCATGTTTGCTCATCTCCACAGAAATCTTTATGAAAATTCAAAAGACTTAATCACTTTATAGAGAAACCAGAGTATAACCCGGCAGAACACAGATGCTAATCAACTCATGGAGACTACAAGACAGCCTAATTTGCATATCTGTGCAGCTACATGGGGGCGGGAATAAGCAGACACGCGTAACAATCAGCTTCATCAGAACAATATAAGGCGCATGGCCATGGAATTGGTGGCAAATATATGTGTAGGTGGATCCAGACCATCAAATCATTTTCTAGGCCACTTTTACCACCACCAACAACAACATTAGTGCCGTCCGCGTGCCTTTCCAAATCAAAGGAACTCAAACTACCTTTCACCAAGGAAGCCTGGCATTAGCCAGGCATAAAAAAAAATCACCAAAACTCATGGTTGCTCCTCTCCACAGAAATCTTTCCTTAAAAGTCAAAAGACTAAATCACTTCATAGAGAAACCAGAGTATAACCCGGCAGAACACAGATGCTAATCAACTCATGGAGACTACAAGACAGCCTAATTTTCATATCTGTGCAGCTACATGGGGGCGGGAATAAGCAGGCACGCGTAACAATCAGCTTCATCAGAACAATATAAGGCGCATGGCCATGGAATTGGTGGCAAATATATGTGTAGGTGGATCCAGACCATCAAATCATTTTCTAGGCCACTTTTGCCACTTTTACCACCACCACCACCAACAACAACATTAGTGCCGTCTGCGTGCCTTTCCAAATCAAAGGAACTCAAACTACCTTTCACCAAGGAAGCCTGGCATTAGACAGGCATAAAAAAAAATCACCAAAACTCATGGTTGCTCCTCTCCACAGAAATCTTTTCTTAAATGTCAAAAGACTAAATCACTTTATAGAGAAACCAGAGTATAACCCGGCAGAACACAGATGCTAATCAACTCATGGAGACTACAAGACAGCCTAATTTTCATATCTGTGCAGCTACAAGGGGGCGGGAATAAGCAGGCACGCGTAACAATCAGCTTCATCCGAACAATATAAGGCGCATGGCCATCGAATTTGTGGCAAATATATGTGTAGGTGGATCAAGACCATCAAATCATTTTCTAGGCCACTTTTACCACCACCAACAACATTAGTGCCATCTGCGTGCCTTTCCAAATCAAAGGAACTCAAACTACCTTTCACCAAGGAAGCCTGGCATTAGCCAGGCATAAAAAAAATCACCAAAACTCATGGTTGCTCCTCTCCACAGAAATCTTTTCTTAAAAGTCAAAAGACTAAATCACTTTATAGAGAAACCAGAGTATAACCCGGCAGAACACAGATGCTAATCAACTCATGGAGACTACAAGACAGCCTAATTTGCATATCTGTGCAGCTACATGGGGGCGGGAATAAGCAGGCACGCGTAACAATCAGCTTCATCAGAACAATATAAGGCGCATGGCCATGGAATTGGTGGCAAATATATGTGTAGGTGGATCCAGACCATCAAATCATTTTCTAGGCCACTTTTACCACCACCACCAACAACAACATTAACGCCGTCTGCGTGCCTTTCCAAATCACAGGAACTCAAACTACCTTTCACCAAGGAAGCCTGGCATTAGCCAGGCATAAAAAAAAATCACCAAAACTCATGTTTGCTCATCTCCACAGAAATCTTTATGAAAATTCAAAAGACTTAATCACTTTATAGAGAAACCAGAGTATAACCCGGCAGAACACAGATGCTAATCAACTCATGGAGACTACAAGACAGCCTAATTTGCATATCTGTGCAGCTACATGGGGGCGGGAATAAGCAGGCACGCGTAACAATCAGCTTCATCAGAACAATATAAGGCGCATGGCCATGGAATTGGTGGCAAATATATGTGTAGGTGGATCCAGACCATCAAATCATTTTCTAGGCCACTTTTACCACCACCAACAACAACATTAGTGCCGTCTGCGTGCCTTTCCAAATCAAAGGAACTCAAACTACCTTTCACCAAGGAAGCCTGGCATTAGCCAGGCATAAAAAAAAATCACCAAAACTCATGGTTGCTCCTCTCCACAGAAATCTTTTCTTAAATGTCAAAAGACTAAATCACTTTATAGAGAAACCAGAGTATAACCCGGCAGAACACAGATGCTAATCAACTCATGGAGACTACAAGACAGCCTAATTTTCATATCTGTGCAGCTACATGGGGGCGGGAATAAGCAGGCACGCGTAACAATCAGCTTCATCAGAACAATATAAGGCGCATGGCCATCGAATTTGTGGCAAATATATGTGTAGGTGGATCCAGACCATCAAATCATTTTCTAGGCCACTTTTACCACCACCACCACCAACAACATTAGTGCCATCTGCATGCCTTTCCAAATCAAAGGAACTCAAACTACCTTTCACCAAGGAAGCCTGGCATTAGCCAGGCATAAAAAAAAATCACCAAAACTCATGGTTGCTCCTCTCCACAGAAATCTTTTCTTAAAAGTCAAAAGACTAAATCACTTTATAGAGAAACCAGAGTATAACCCGGCAGAACACAGATGCTAATCAACTCATGGAGACTACAAGACAGCCTAATTTTCATATCTGTGCAGCTACATGGGGGCGGGAATAAGCAGGCACGCGTAACAATCAGCTTCATCAGAACAATATAAGGCGCATGGCTATGGAATTGGTGGCAAATATATGTGTAGGTGGATCCAGACCATCAAATCATTTTCTAGGCCACTTTTACCACCACCACCACCAACAACATTAACGCCGTCTGCGTGCCTTTCCAAATCACAGGAACTCAAACTACCTTTCACCAAGGAAGCCTGGCATTAGCCAGGCATAAAAAAAAATCACCAAAACTCATGTTTGCTCCTCTCCACAGAAATCTTTATGAAAATTCAAAAGACTTAATCACTTTATAGAGAAACCAGAGTATAACCCGGCAGAACACAGATGCTAATCAACTCATGGAGACTACAAGACAGCCTAATTTTCATATCTGTGCAGCTACATGGGGGCGGGAATAAGCAGGCACGCGTAACAATCAGCTTCATCAGAACAATATAAGGCGCATGGCCATGGAATTGGTGGCAAATATATGTGTAGGTGGATCCAGACCATCAAATCATTTTCTAGGCCACTTTTACCACCACCACCACCAACAACAACATTAGTGCCGTCTGCGTGCCTTTCCAAATCAAAGGAACTCAAACTACCTTTCACCAAGGAAGCCTGGCATTAGCCAGGCATAAAAAAAAATCACCAAAACTCATGGTTGCTCCTCTCCACAGAAATCTTTTCTTAAATGTCAAAAGACTAAATCACTTTAAAAAGAAACCAGAGTATAACCCGGCAGAACACAGATGCTAATCAACTCATGGAGACTACAAGACAGCCTAATTTTCATATCTGTGCAGCTACATGGGGGCGGGAATAAGCAGGCACGCGTAACAATCAGCTTCATCAGAACAATATAAGGCGCATGGCCATCGAATTTGTGGCAAATATATGTGTAGGTGGATCCAGACCATCAAATCATTTTCTAGGCCACTTTTACCACCACCACCACCACCAACAACATTAGTGCCATCTGCATGCCTTTCAAAATTAAAGGAACTCAAACTACCTTTCACCAAGGAAGCCTGGCATTAGCCAGGCATAAAAAAAAATCACCAAAACTCATGGTTGCTCCTCTCCACAGAAATCTTTTCTTAAAAGTCAAAAGACTAAATCACTTTATAGAGAAACCAGAGTATAACCCGGCAGAACACAGATGCTAATCAACTCATGGAGACTACAAGACAGCCTAATTTTCATATCTGTGCAGCTACATGGGGGCGGGAATAAGCAGGCACGCGTAACAATCAGCTTCATCAGAACAATATAAGGCGCATGGCTATGGAATTGGTGGCAAATATATGTGTAGGTGGATCCAGACCATCAAATCATTTTCTAGGCCACTTTTACCACCACCAACAACATTAACGCCGTCTGCGTGCCTTTCCAAATCACAGGAACTCAAACTACCTTTCACCAAGGAAGCCTGGCATTAGCCAGGCATAAAAAAAAATCACCAAAACTCATGTTTGCTCCTCTCCACAGAAATCTTTATGAAAATTCAAAAGACTTAATCACTTTATAGAGAAACCAGAGTATAACCCGGCAGAACACAGATGCTAATCAACTCATGGAGACTACAAGACAGCCTAATTTTCATATCTGTGCAGCTACATGGGGGCGGGAATAAGCAGGCACGCGTAACAATCAGCTTCATCAGAACAATATAAGGCGCATGGCCATGGAATTGGTGGCAAATATATGTGTAGGTGGATCCAGACCATCAAATCATTTTCTAGGCCACTTTTACCACCACCACCACCAACAACATTAGTGCCGTCTGCGTGCCTTTCCAAATCAAAGGAACTCAAACTACCTTTCACCAAGGAAGCCTGGCATTAGCCAGGCATAAAAAAAAATCACCAAAACTCATGGTTGCTCCTCTCCACAGAAATCTTTTCTTAAATGTCAAAAGACTAAATCACTTTAAAAAGAAACCAGAGTATAACCCGGCAGAACACAGATGCTAATCAACTCATGGAGACTACAAGACAGCCTAATTTTCATATCTGTGCAGCTACAAGGGGGCGGGAATAAGCAGGCACGCGTAACAATCAGCTTCATCAGAACAATATAAGGCGCATGGCCATCGAATTTGTGGCAAATATATGTGTAGGTGGATCCAGACCATCAAATCATTTTCTAGGCCACTTTTACCACCACCACCACCAACAACAACATTAGTGCCATCTGCGTGCCTTTCCAAATCAAAGGAACTCAAACTACCTTTCACCAAGGAAGCCTGGCATTAGCCAGGCATAAAAAAAAATCACCAAAACTCATGGTTGCTCCTCTCCACAGAAATCTTTATGAAAATTCAAAAGACTTAATCACTTTATAGAGAAACCAGAGTATAACCCGGCAGAACACAGATGCTAATCAACTCATGGAGATTACAAGACAGCCTAATTTTCATATCTGTGCAGCTACATGGGGGCGGGAATAAGCAGGCACGCGTAACAATCAGCTTCATCAGAACAATATAAGGCGCATGGCTATGGAATTGGTGGCAAATATATGTGTAGGTGGATCCAGACCATCAAATCATTTTCTAGGCCACTTTTACCACCACCACCACCAACAACATTAACGCCATCTGCGTGCCTTTCCAAATCACAGGAACTCAAACTACCTTTCACCAAGGAAGCCTGGCATTAGCCAGGCATAAAAAAAAATCACCAAAACTCATGTTTGCTCCTCTCCACAGAAATCTTTATGAAAATTCAAAAGACTAAATCACTATATAGAGAAACCAGAGTATAACCCGGCAGAACACAGATGCTAATCAACTCATGGAGACTACAAGTCAGCCTAATTTGCATATCTGTGCAGCTACATGGGGGCGGGAATAAGCAGGCACGCGTAACAATCAGCTTCATCAGAACAATATAAGGCGCATGGCCATGGAATTGGTGGCAAATATATGTGTAGGTGGATCCAGACCATCAAATCATTTTCTAGGCCACTTTTACCACCACCACCACCAACAACAACATTAACGCCGTCTGCGTGCCTTTCCAAATCACAGGAACTCAAACTACCTTTCACCAAGGAAGCCTGGCATTAGCCAGGCATAAAAAAAAATCACCAAAACTCATGTTTGCTCATCTCCACAGAAATCTTTATGAAAATTCAAAAGACTTAATCACTTTATAGAGAAACCAGAGTATAACCCGGCAGAACACAGATGCTAATCAACTCATGGAGACTACAAGACAGCCTAATTTGCATATCTGTGCAGCTACATGGGGGCGGGAATAAGCAGGCACGCGTAACAATCAGCTTCATCAGAACAATATAAGGCGCATGGCCATGGAATTGGTGGCAAATATATGTGTAGGTGGATCCAGACCATCAAATCATTTTCTAGGCCACTTTTACCACCCCCAACAACAACATTAGTGCCGTCTGCGTGCCTTTCCAAATCAAAGGAACTCAAACTACCTTTCCCCAAGGAAGCCTGGCATTAGCCAGGCATAAAAAAAAATCACCAAAACTCATGGTTGCTCCTCTCCACAGAAATCTTTTCTTAAATGTCAAAAGACTAAATCACTTTATAGAGAAACCAGAGTATAACCCGGCAGAACACAGATGCTAATCAACTCATGGAGACTACAAGACAGCCTAATTTTCATATCTGTGCAGCTACATGGGGGCGGGAATAAGCAGGCACGCGTAACAATCAGCTTCATCAGAACAATATAAGGCGCATGGCCATCGAATTTGTGGCAAATATATGTGTAGGTGGATCCAGACCATCAAATCATTTTCTAGGCCACTTTTACCACCACCACCACCACCAACAACATTAGTGCCATCTGCATGCCTTTCCAAATCAAAGGAACTCAAACTACCTTTCACCAAGGAAGCCTGGCATTAGCCAGGCATAAAAAAAAATCACCAAAACTCATGGTTGCTCCTCTCCACAGAAATCTTTTCTTAAAAGTCAAAAGACTAAATCACTTTATAGAGAAACCAGAGTATAACCCGGCAGAACACAGATGCTAATCAACTCATGGAGACTACAAGACAGCCTAATTTTCATATCTGTGCAGCTACATGGGGGCGGGAATAAGCAGGCACGCGTAACAATCAGCTTCATCAGAACAATATAAGGCGCATGGCTATGGAATTGGTGGCAAATATATGTGTAGGTGGATCCAGACCATCAAATCATTTTCTAGGCCACTTTTACCACCACCACCACCAACAACATTAACGCCGTCTGCGTGCCTTTCCAAATCACAGGAACTCAAACTACCTTTCACCAAAGAAGCCTGGCATTAGCCAGGCATAAAAAAAAATCACCAAAACTCATGTTTGCTCCTCTCCACAGAAATCTTTATGAAAATTCAAAAGACTTAATCACTTTATAGAGAAACCAGAGTATAACCCGGCAGAACACAGATGCTAATCAACTCATGGAGACTACAAGACAGCCTAATTTTCATATCTGTGCAGCTACATGGGGGCGGGAATAAGCAGGCACGCGTAACAATCAGCTTCATCAGAACAATATAAGGCGCATGGCCATGGAATTGGTGGCAAATATATGTGTAGGTGGATCCAGACCATCAAATCATTTTCTAGGCCACTTTTACCACCACCACCACCAACAACAACATTAGTGCCGTCTGCGTGCCTTTCCAAATCAAAGGAACTCAAACTACCTTTCACCAAGGAAGCCTGGCATTAGCCAGGCATAAAAAAAAATCACCAAAACTCATGGTTGCTCCTCTCCACAGAAATCTTTTCTTAAATGTCAAAAGACTAAATCACTTTAAAAAGAAACCAGAGTATAACCCGGCAGAACACAGATGCTAATCAACTCATGGAGACTACAAGACAGCCTAATTTTCATATCTGTGCAGCTACATGGGGGCGGGAATAAGCAGGCACGTGTAACAATCAGCTTCATCAGAACAATATAAGGCGCATGGCCATGGAATTGGTGGCAAATTTATGTGTAGGTGGATCCAGACCATCAAATCATTTTCTAGGCCACTTTTACCACCACCAACAACAACATTAACGCTGTCTGCGTGCCTTTCCAAATCAAAGGAACTCAAACTACCCTTCACCAAGGAAGCCTGGCATTAGCCAGGCATAAAAAAAAAATCACCAAAACTCATGGTTGTTCCTCTCCACAGAAATCTTTTCTTAAAAACTACCTTTCATCAAGGAAGCCTGGCATTAGCCAGGCATAAAAAAAAATCACCAAAACTCATGGTTGCTCCTTTTTTTTTTTTTTGAAAAGCCTATGGCGTGTGAACACACCCAAAAAACTCCACCCAGTGCAGAAAAAATGTGCACACACATAAAGAGTGTTCACAAAAACGTGCAGACGGGTGCAACGTCAAGTGGTCCTCCTGTGAAGAGGGACCCAAACCCTGATCCCCCGGGGCGTTAGGCTCCAGACGGGGACTGAGGTACTGTGGTCCGAGCAACCGAAGCCGACACGGACCCAACTTCCTCGGAAGAACTGCCGAAACAGAACCCTCCCAGTACTAGGTGGGGCTCCCCCGAAGGGAGACCCCATGAGAGCAGGCGAACTAAGCCAGAAGGCCATGTCCACCCACTCCCAAGACGTTCAGGGCTGGCCCGAGGACCCGCACCCTACTAATCACACAGTGACAAAACGTGCACAACAAAAAAAGACAAAAAAGTGACAAACACAGGCTTAAATAAAATAAAGTGGGGGAAGGGATAGTGGAGAGGAGAGTGAAAGAAGTGGCCATTGTGGTGAAATAATGACCAGGCCCTCCGGCCAGGAATAAAAAAATTCCACCGGTCCTAGCCAAAAGGCCCGGCCCAGGAGGCAGGTGCTAAAAAAAAAAGCGTGTACCTGGTGCAGTGACCGTGGTATCCTTCAATCAATGTGTCCCTCACACACAGTGATCTTCAGATACCCCTGGACTGCCACTCCAGGGGCACATGCACCATAGGCTTTTCGTTCCATATCCAACCCCCGACCGGCCAGTGCAGCCCTCCACCCCTGCCAGCTACAGAGACCTTCAAGGTTTTCTTGGGGAGAACTGCCGCTCAGGTAACAGCCTCCACCAATACTAGCCCCTCCAGACCCTCCGTCAACCCAGCGGATTTGCATGGCTCTACCCTGTCTTATCCCAGGGCATTACCAGCTCCTCCAACCGGATCGCTGACAGAGATAGCACTTACACCAGCCAGCCAGAAGGCCAGACTAGAACTCGGCAAAAAGACCAAGACCAAGCGCAGTACCCATCCTCACCAGGAGCACCCTTCCAGATGGCTCAGACTCAACCATGGGCCGGCCCCCAGTATTCTGTCGGGCAGCACAGCGTAGTCCCTGCTGAAACCATCCTTCCAGGTGCAATGACGTCATTGGATTGCATCCACCATCCCCATGTAGGAGGTGCTTCAGCGCTCCGCTGACAACTAATAAGGACAGATACCACACCTAGTCCTAGCCAAAAGGCCGAGAAGCGGCAGGGAAGACAACCACGATCAGCACGGCCTAGAGTGTGCAATAGCCGTGCCTCGCCCTGGGAGAACCACCTTCATGTTCATGGTGTCTCCCCTGCCAGGTAAGTAGACACACACACACTATCTAAGGTTGAACTAGAATGGACTGGTGTCTTTATTCAACATTACAAACTATATTACTTTATAAACGGGACGAAAAAACAAAAATACCTAGGTTTATTAGTGGTTAAACAGGAAAACGTATTGAAAATACAGAAAACATTTTTATTCATACAGTAACTAAAGTCTTTCCCATAGAGGAGTCACAAGTTTTACAAAAACTGAAGAGCCACGGTGTCTGTGACCATCTCTCCAGCCAAAGTGTTTTGTTTGGTTTAATGCCGCGTACACACCATCACTTTATGTGATGAAAAAAAATGACGTTTTTAAAAACGTCAATTTAAATGACCGTGTGTGGGGGAAAACATTGTTTTATGTCTTGTGAAAAACGACAAAAAAATTGAAGCATGCTTCAATTTTTTGTGTCGTTTTTCAAAACGTCGCATTGTGAAAAACGATGGTGTGTAGGCAACGTCGTTTTTGAAAATTGAAGTTTCAAAAATGTCGTTTTTTACTTCACAGAAAATGTTGTTTTTTTCCATCACATAAAGTGATGGTGTGTACGCGGCATAAGTATGTACTTTTTTTTTTATTTCTCCTGCTCATGCTCTTTCCCTCATCCAGGCTGGATAGCTTTTATATGTTTATGTGATCTGTATAAATATTTTTGTTAATAGATGTATGTATATACTAATACACCTACCTATGCAATGTATTTATATCATTGTTTTATTTGTATTCATAGATTGAAACTACATGTACCAAGGCATCTGTCACTTGGAAACATGAAGTCCTTCGAAAGCAGCAGTGCCCGTAAAATGCTTTGACTCTTTGGATATATGACAATTGCCATTTACAATATTTATACAAATACATTTATATATGGTGATATCACTTTGGGGTTGTGATCTCTATGGTTATATACATGTTATTTGATTTTTTTTTGTATTAAAATTCTTTTTTTTATGAACTTAGATACCTTTTGATACGGATTGGTCATCCTCGGACAACCTCTATTTCCTTTGTTTGGTTCTCATACAGGAGCCACTCTTAAGTCCTGTACACACGATCGGAATTTCCGATGGAAAAAGTCAGACAGACTTTTTCCATCAGAAATTCCGACCATGTGTATGCCCCATCAAAGTAATTCCATTGGAAACTCCAATGAATTCCATTGGAGTTTAGATAGAAAACATGTTCTCTTTTACTCCAATGGAATTCCGATGTGATTTTGGTCGGACAAAGGTCCGATCGTGTGTACGGGGCTTTAGAGCTCCTAATGAACAGAGCAGAATCCCAGACTGTATCCTATACCTCTGACCCAACTTCCTCGAAGGGACTGCCAAAACAGAACCCTCCCAGTACTAGGTGGGCCTCTCCCGAAGGGAGACCCCATGAGAGCAGGCAGACTAAGCCAGAAGGCCATGTCCACCCACTCCCAAGACGTTCAGGGCTGGCCCGAGGACCCGCACCCTACTAATCACACAGTGACACAAAACGTGCACAAAAAAAAAGACAAAAATGTGACAAACATAGGCTTAAATAAGATAAAGTGGGGGAAAGGGATAGTGAAGAGGAGAGTGAAAGAAGTGGTCATTGTGATCAACAATGACCAGGCCCTCCGGCCAGGAATAAAAAATGTCTCCGGTCCTAGCCAAAAGGCCCGGCCCAGGAGGCAGGTGCTAAAAAAAGCGTGTATCTGGTGCAGTGACCGTGGTATCTTAAATCAATGTGTCCCTCACACACAGTGATCTTCAGATACCCCTGGACTGCGACTCCAGGGGCACATGCACCATAGGCTTTTCGTTCCATATCCGACCCCCCGACCGGCCAGTGCAGCCCTCCACCCCTGCCAGCCAACCCGGTGGATTTGCATGGTTCTACCCCGTTCCACCATACAGGGCATTATCAGCTCCTCCAACCGGATCACTGACAGAGATAGCACTTACACCAGCCAGCCAGAAGGCCAGACTAGAACTCGGCAAAAAGACCAAGACCAAGCGCAGCACCCATCCTCACCAGGAGCACCCTTCCAGATGGCTCAGATTCAACCATAGGCCGGCCCCCAGTATCTGTCGGGCAGCACAGCATAGTCCCTGCTGAAACCATCCTTCCAGGTGCAATGACGTCATTGGATTGCATCCACCCTCCCAATGGAGGTGCTTCAGCGCTCCGCTGACAACTGATAAGAACAGATACCACACCCAGTCCTAGCCAAAAGGCTGAGAAGCGACAGGGAAGACACCACGATCAGCACGGCCTAGAGTGCAATGGCCGAGCCTCGCCCTGGGAGAACCACCTTCATGATCATGGTGTCTCCCCTGCCAGGTGCAAGGAACTCAAGCTATTTTTCACCAAGGAAGCCTGGCATTAGCCAGGCATCAAAAAATTCACCAAAACTCATGGTTGTTCCTCTCCACAGAAACCTTTCACTAAAGGCAAATATATGCGTAGGTGGATCACGACCATCAAATCGTTTTCTAGGCCACTTTTACCACCACCACCAACACCGTCTGCGTGCCTTTCCAAATCAAATAAACTCAAACTATTTTTCACCAAGGAAGCCTGGCATTAACCAGGCATCAAAAAATACACCAAATCTCATGTTTTTTTTTTCTGTTGAAAAGCCTGTGGCGTGCAAAACACAACCCAAAAACTCCACCCGGTGCAGGAAAAATGTGCACACACATAAAGAGGTGCAACAAAAAACTGTGACGGGTGCATCGTCAAGTGGTCCTCCGAAAAGGACCCAGCTCTGATCCCCCGGGGCGTTAGGCTCCTGGCAGGGAAAAGAGTAAATTGTGGTCCATACAGCCGAAGCCATATGGACCCATCTTGGTCCAAGCAGCCGAAGCCACAAGGACCCAACATCCTCAGAGGGACTGCCGAAACAGAACCCTCCTCGGTGAGGCTCCCCCGAAGGGAGACCCCATGAGAGCCGGCGAACTTAGCCAGAAGGCCGGGTCCACCAACTCCCAAGACTTTCAGAGCGGGTCCGAGGACCAGCACCCTACTCATCACACATAAAGTGCAGTGCACCAAACAAAAAAGTGACAAAACAGACAAACACGGGGAAAATAAAAAAAGAAAGTGGGGAAAAGGAAGATGGGAGAGTGAGGAAAGTGACCAATGTGCTATACATTGGCCGGCCCTCCGGCCAGGAAACAAAAATTCCACTGGTCCTAGCCAAAAGGCCGGGCCCTAGCGGCAGTTGTCAAAAAGGTGTGTGTGGAGATCAGTGACCTGAAGGTGCCACACGATGAGTGCCCCTCAAACACTCGTGCAATGTATGGCACCCCTGGACTGCCACTCCAGGGGCACAATCTCCACAGGCTTTTCAACGGTCCCTAGCCCCCGGTCCGGACCAGCAGCACCCTTCTGAGCCAGGAAGGTGGGAGAAGAGGTCGGGGAGAGCCTACTGACGCAGACTCTACCCACAACCCCTAACTCTCCCACCTAATCACATTCTGGAAGTACTACCTGCTCCTTCCCGCTTAAAGGAGAAGCAAGGGTTCCCTCCAGAACAACTGACTGGGGCAGATACCACCAAATCCAGGCCAACGGCCAGGTACCCGGCCTCTCTGTCCCGATCAGAAGGCTTCCACCTCCACGCCAACAGGCTTAGCGTCCGCCGACTGCCATCCCTTTCCCCCTGCCACAGGGTACCGGGGACAGTCAGCTTAGCACCACCTATTGGCAACTGATAAGAAGAGATTTTTTTTTTTTTCTTTTTTTTTTTCATCAGATCTCAAGCAAGTCCGTACTTCAGTAAAACTTTACTCACGAAGAACCCTCCGCCCAAGCTCTTTCCAGGTACTGTGCTTTCATCATCATCTGGTCATACTTTACTTTTCTCAAGCAGTCATTAAAAGATCACAAAATATACATTTTAAAAGACAATATACAATCCCCTACCCCCACCCTCCACCCCTCCTCCACCTCCCCCAACCCCAATAATCATTCGCTTCATCCTCCCCCATCCATTTCCTATCCACCAACACCACCACATACAACTTCGCCAAGATCAAATTCACACAATCAACCTCTGATAACACACACTTTCTCCTCGCCTCCCAACACCTAGTATCCCACATCACTTCCTTCAAGATGGCTATCAAAATCCAAACCTTCCTTTGTGTAGCTTTCTGCCCCTCCACCAAACCAAAAAACCAAATCATTTTACCCAAATTTTTTACCTCTAGCACCTCCTCCATAAAGGAAGACAACTTCCTTTGCACTCTCTGTACAAAAGGACAGCCAAACAAAGCATGTTCCACTGTCTCCGTGCCACCACATCCTTCTCTCGGACATTTCTCATCCCTGGCCAAATCCCTCCCTCTCAAGAAGGACTTAGTCAAAAGGGCCTCATGAAACGCAAGCCAAGATACCTCCTTTTGTCTGTTAGAGACTCCTTTTATGAAGAACCTCTTCCAGCATACCTCCACCATTTTGGAGCCAAGACCGAGAATATTATCTCTTAATTCCTCTCCTTTGATCCACTTTACCAGAACCTTCTTCTCCACCGCATGCACCCCTAATTCCAACAATCTGTTAACTCTAACAAAGGTCACCAGCTTCTGGTAAAAAAAGGGGGTCACCAAGGCCACCGGTCTCGCCAGGTCTTTGCTACACCAACCCCACTTTATCAAAGCCCATCCGGCCAAATATCTCATTAGTGCAGCAGTTTTGCCTCCACCACTAAAGGCCTTGAAATGTACAAGCCAATAGTGCATGCTTAGAAAACCCGGAACATCCGGGAATCCACACCCTCCTCCTTCAACACTCTTCATTATCGACCTCCTTTCCACTCGCTCCATCTTACTTCCCCAAAAGAAGATAAACAAAACCCTCACAATCTTCTGCAACCACCTAGTATTGGGGGGAAACACCAAACTACAGTAGAGCAGCAGTGGCAAAATAACTGCCTTGGTCACTAACACTTTCCCTGTTAGTGTCAACCGCCTCATCCTCCAGAAATCAACTTTTTTCTTAATCTTTTCCAAGGCTTTCTCTGCATTGATTGAACTCAGCTGGTTCTTTACAAAATGAGTCCCCAGTATCACCAAAGAGTCAACTATCTTGACTTTAACATTTCTCAGTACCCCCGAGCCACTGAACACACAAATTTGGCTTTTCTGCCAGTTGACATTTAAGCCAGACACACTGCCAAACAAGCTTAGCTGCAGCTCAGCTCTCCGGGCATCTGCCTCAGAAGAGCAGGCAAACGTGACATCGTCCATATAACAAACCGCTTTGACATTTTCCCCTCCACCTCCTGGCACAAAAATCCCTTTCATCCTCTTGTCCTTCTGTATATGCCGAAGGAGCGGCTCAATCGCACAAATAAACAAAATAGGCGAGAGCGGACAGCCCTGCCTTACTCCAGCCAAAACAGGGAAGAAATCTGTTAAGTTACCGTTAACCACCACTTGACTCATAATTCCAGTGTACAAACCTCTCAAGGTTCTTAAAAAGGGAGGTGGAATTCCCATTTCTTCCAATACCTTAAATAAAAAGGAATGTGCAACTCGGTCATAGGCCTTTTCTAGGTCTATCCCCATTAACGCCAAAGACATATTGTTAGACTGCGCATAGGAAATCAGATCTCTTAACAGGATTAAAATATCCGTCATTCTCCTCCCGGGCACAGCGCACACCTGCCCCTCCCCCACCAATTTATTAACCACTAAGCTCATCCTCTTGGCCAATAGCTTGGTCACCAACTTATAATCAACATTTAATAGAGTAATCGGGCGCCAATTCTTTATCTCCCTCCGATCACCCTTTTTAAACAACAAGGTAATTGCCCCCTCCTTCATTGTTGGGGACAACTCCCCAGTTACCACACAATGCTGGACAATTTCGATCAGATGCTTTTTCAAAACCGGCCAAAACTTCAAATAGAGTTCCACAGGGAACCCATCCCTCCCTGGAGTCTTATTTTTCTGCATGCTTTTCAGTATGCTTTCCACCTCCAACTCAGTTACTATATCCAGTAACCCCTCAGCCTCCTCCTTCCCCAAACACTTTCCAAGCACGCTACAATATTCAGTTTGTTCCTCCTCCACCACACCTTCCTGTACATCATATAAATCTTTATAGAATGAAAAGACCTCCTCCACCATCTTTTCACCCTTCACCTCCTCCTCCCCTATCAACACAGAAGCCATCACTTTTCTTCCTGAGTAAGCTTTTTTAAAGAAATATCTCGAACACCGCTCTCCTTCTTCCATTTCCTTTATCTTAGCATTAAAGACAATTCTTTTCCCTTTATCTTTCAGGAAATTCTCCCTCTCAGTCCTCACTTCTTTTAGTTCATCATCCACCTCCACCCCTATTTTCTTGCATTTGTACAAAAAATGTAGCTTCCTTATCAACATTAACTCTTTTTCTCTTTTTTCCTTAGCTTTCATACTGCACATTTTCTGCAAGAACCTTGCCAAACGGTCCTTCACCCAATCCCACCATTCAAGGATATCTTTAAAGTCTTTCTTACACTCCACCAACCCCTCCAGGTAAGTACAAGCTTTCCCACACACCTCCTCATCTTCCAATACAGACACGTTCAATTTCCATAGCCCATTACCAAATGTCACTCCTGCACCCAACTCCAACTTGCAAGACAGCAATTTATGATCCGAAAAGAGAACTGGTTTTACTTCACACCCCTTCACCTCCACAAATTCTGACACAAAACAGAAGTCAATCCGAGATGATACGGTCCCTTTATCTGACCAAAAGGTATGTGCTGCATGTTCCCCTTCCACCACCACGGCTACATCTTTGAGTTTGAAGTCGTCGACTAACTCATTTAACAAACGGGAGGTCACATCCACACCTCCTCCCTCCCCCACTCCATGCCTGTCACTCTGTTTCCGCACGCAATTAAAATCACCCACCACAATAGTTGGTATTCTTCCCGGCAGTTGTAATTTTAGCGTGTTAAGGAAATCCTTCCGCCCCCTTTTATCTGCAGGAGCGTAACAGTTAAAAAGTCTCAACCTCCTGTTCTCATACTCCAATGTCACGGCCAAACATCTTCCAGGCACCACCTCCTCATGTGCTATCACTTTCACATTATCATTTTTGATTAGCACCCCAAGACCTTCTGATCTCGATTCACAACAGGGTGCCCACACAGCCACCCCCTTCCTCCATTTAGTGACCCCGCGCAGATCGTCTATGCCACATTCCTGTACACAAATGATATCCGCTTTTACTGCTTCCAAATGGTCCATAACCAACGCTCTCCTAACCCCGGACTTCAGGCTCCTTACATTCAGCGTGGCCACAATTAAAGCCATTATCAAAGGACAAAGGAAACCAGCCATCATAATTTTTAACATTGATCTTTCTGCTGTCCAGACTTCTCATTCCTCACTCTCCGGCTTCTCCTTATTCCAGGTGAACTGGCGACTTCCTCTTCGGAAGCCCCAGGAAAGGCAATGTGCAGGGACTCCTCCTCCCCGCTTTCCACCCCACCCTTATCCGCCCGAGTCCGTTTACCGGACACCTGGGTCTCTGCCCCCGGGGTAAAATCCATCCGCTGGCCGCATTCCAAACTCTTCTCACTGTCCCTGTCCTCGTCGTCATCCTCCTCCTCATCTTCCATGTCCTCCTGCTCCTCCTCTTCGCTAGACGAAATGTCGCCGATCAGGACAGATGCTCCACCGGGACTATAAGTCGGGCTGTCGCTCTGCTCACCACCCTCGATCACGATCTCCACTCCACCCAACAGATCCGGGGGGGGGTCCGCCGCACCGCTTACCTCCATATCCTCTTCACGAAGGGCTTGGCCATCCACACTAGGACCACCCGCGTGATCCCCTACATCACCCTCTGCCATCTGAGGGGTTGCAGAGCCGTGGCCGGCATCATCCGCTGGTGCGTCCGCACTTGGCTCACTCGCTCCACCACTCGCCCCAGCCACGTCACTGGGTGGAGCGTCACTGGGTACGGACCTCGAGGTTTCGCTGGCATGCCCCCCTTTGGGAGCCTTCTGCTCAGCCCCCCCTTCTTGTCTGCCCCTCTGCTCTTTTGCCTCTCCTCCCAATCTGGTACTCTGATACCTTTTACGCTCCTTCTCATATTCCGGGCATTGTTTAGCCAGATGTCCAGCCCGCTTGCAGATATCGCAAACTTTCCCAGCCTTGCAATCCTTGGCTTTATGCCCCACTTGCTGACACAGCCTGCAACGTTCCGCCTCCTTACAATCGTCACTAGTATGGCCATACTCCAAACACTTACGGCAATATTTAGGCTGGCCCTGATAATACAAGAACCCCCGTTCTCCCCCAATTGTAAAGACAGGAGGCGGCCGCCTCACTCCCCCTATACAAGTTGGGTCCAGCTTGAATCTTCCATAAAAACGATATTTACCCGTCCAGATTTTGTATCTGTTCAACACTGGTTCCCCCCCCCTTAAATTCTCGCAATAGTTCTCCAAGAAAGCTCTCACCAGCGAAGGGTCAGCAAAAGGGTTATACATGTGTACCACTACCATTTTGTCCTCTTCCATAAACAGTGGGATTACCTGGACCAGTTTCAGCACTCCTTCACCTTTCATTTTATCCGCCGCTTCGAACACATTCCAGCACATCGCTGTGGATGAAAATGTGACGTCATAAATACCTTGATTGGGGAAGTCTTGCAGACATAATACATCCCTCACCTTAACATTGAAGGTATCCGTCAAGATGTCCACAAACACCGTCTTCAACGTCACTTGTCCTTGGAAGCCAGGCATCACGAGAAACCGCAGCGAATCCCTCAGGCCACGGTTCGCCATCCTGGAAGAAGGTTCTCCGATCCGCTCGCCCACCTAGGGGGCCCCACAAGGGGAACCCCCTGGCTCCGCCAACCGACCGACAAGCGCCTTGAGAAAAGGCGATCGCTTCCCGTTGCCCGGGGACTAAGCCTAAGGCCAATAGCAGCAAGGGGGGGCCCCTCCGAAGAGGAACGATCCCCCCAAGGCCGACCGTCGGGTACCCCGGGCACCTTCTGACTACTTACAAATGCAGCAGAACTACACTTGAGCATAAAAGGCATTAAAAACACACAGGTAACCAATAATGGTATAGTACCCTAGAAGTGACCTGAGAATACACTCACAAAAGCGAGACGGCAAAAATCAGTGACAAATTGAAAACTGGAGCTTGATCATCCAATAAGGAGATCTAAGTCCATAACTCACCCATTCACCCTCCACACAACACAAAGAGACCCCCCACCCCAAGCACATATAAAACCCCCACTGCTATCAATAATCCTAAAGATTTCCACACCATGCGGTGGTTCCCTGTAACTACAGGTGAAAGTACCACCGTCTAAGTGGGAAAAGTTGCTGACGAAGTTCCTAGTTCTAAAGGAACGAAACATGTAAACTCTTGGGGTACAGGGACCCCCCGATGCACATTTTGAACCTCAGTGCTTTTTTTTTTCTTTTGGAGCTCGGTAACATAGTTACCTTGAGCCACTAAGCAGCTTAAGGAAAAGTATCACATGGAGACATGAACAGTGCAATCTGAACATTACTTGCACGCTCAAATTGGAGAGACTGACCCCATGGAGACCTAATACATTCTTTATTCTCAACTTTGGAGATTGGTATTTGCCTAACATCATTGAAGACACTGTATAATTGCAGTTTTATACTGGACATTACTATATCATTCACCTATCATTACTGCACTGATGAGGAGTGCTTCAGGCTCTGTGTGCTACACATGGATGGATGGCTCGGCTGCAAATCTCTCTGGCAGCACGTGAGTACAGATTTGATGTGGTAGCTACAACTCTGAGCTACACATAACAGCCCAACAGTGAGTACAACTTCAACCGTTTATTTTCTGTGGAATGCTGATCAATTATCTGCTCACCAACAGTGTATATATCAACACATCCAATATTCGTGTAAGCCTAATTGCCATTAGCAGTTCAACAAGATTTCAATATCTGATGGACATATCTACTTGATATATTAGAATGGACACTACCCATAAGTAATGGGAACCCGTCAATCAACTGTGGCTACATTGTTGCATAGTCCTCTCAAGTGCAGCATAGGTGAACTCTGATACTTAATGATCACTACTACAGTGTCTCAAATATATATTTTTGTTGAATGCCTCCTTATCAGTTACTATCTGATGGAAATTGAATAACTGTTTACGCCAGATGCGGCGACCCATCTGAAGAGCAGAGACATATATATATATACCACTTTTTTTCTCCAGCCTAGTAGAATTGTCTGTGGTCCCTGGGACTATATCTCTCTCATCTGATTTATCACTTGCCATTTATCTCCAATTGAGCAGTATTACTATACCACTATATAGTGGATCCCTCTCATGTCCCCATTTTTGAGCTTTTTCTTTTTTGCAACTTTTCCCACTTAGACGGTGGTACTTTCACCTGTAGTTACAGGGAACCACCGCATGGTGTGGAAATCTTTAGGATTATTGATAGCAGTGGGGGTTTTATATGTGCTTGGGGTGGGGGGTCTCTTTGTGTTGTGTGGAGGGTGAATGGGTGAGTTATGGACTTAGATCTCCTTATTGGATGATCAAGCTCCAGTTTTCAATTTGTCACTGATTTTTGCCGTCTCGCTTTTGTGAGTGTATTCTCAGGTCACTTCTAGGGTACTATACCATTATTGGTTACCTGTGTGTTTTTAATGCCTTTTATGCTCTATTTTCTGATATTTAATAAAACGTAGTAATAACTCTTAAGGGTGTGCAGCAGTCATTTTTCTTTTTTGTTTTTTTTTCTCTCTTGGTACATTATATTTTTGATTGCACCCCCCGAAAATATCGGTGAGTACTACATATTTGATAAATAGGTGGGATTCCCATATCCTTCTCTCCTTTGTTTATAGAACTACACTTGATCTTAACCAAAAGGCCGAGAAGCCAAATCTCATGGTTATTCCTCTCCACAGAAATCTTTTGCTAAAGGCTAAAGATTTAATTGTTTTAAAAAGAAACCAGAGTATAACCCGGCAGAACACAGATGCTGTTCAACTAATGGTGACTCGAAGACATCCTAATTTGCATATCTGTGCAGCTACATGTGGGCGGGAATAAGCAGGCACCCATAACAATCAGCTTCATCAGAACTATATAAAGCGTATGGCAATGGAATTGGTGGCAAATATATGCGTAGGTGGATCAAGACCATCAAATCATTTTCTAGGCTGCGTTTACCACCAACAACAACAACATTAACGCCACCTGCGTTCCTTTCCAAATCAAAGGAACTCCAGCTATTTTTTACCAAGGAAGCCCAGCATTAGCCAGGCATCAAAAAATTCACCGAAACCCATGTTTTTATTTGATTGAAAATGTATACTTTATTTTGAAAACAAAATATACAAAAAACAAATACTTAAACGGGGTACATTTCACTATGTACTGTGACGCAGCGCATAAATACACTACATAACAATACAGTTCCAAGCATACAAATAAATTACATTCATTCATCCTGCAGTATGATGCCCGATGTGTTGTGCAGAGTAATATAACCCCGAAACATCACATCATGCAAGACGCCGCATTACCCTGAAATGTGTCAAGAAATGTCAAAGTCATATACTGTCAAATAGCGTTCAAATAGGCGATGGGTGTGATGGGGGGGGGAGCGTTCACTGGCCCAAAGCTTTATTGAACAGCCAGTGTATACATACAGGTGGGGGAGGGGAAATCTTCAGACGTCCTCTTCCTCCTTAAAGTCCATCAAGATATAATCTCTTAGCAGGCTGAAGATTAGTCTGCGACAGTCCTCGATGGACATCCTCTCCCACTGGTGGATGAGGCGCTTTCTGGCGCACCACAAGGCATCCTTAAAGCAGCACAGCACCCGCCAGGTAGTCAATGTCCTCCTGTGAGTGAGTTCCACAGAAGAGTCCATTTAACACACCAAAGTGTGTAATAGCAGTCTGTGGTACTAAGTCTTTAAGTTCAGGTTCCAAGGCCCTCAACAGGCCCTGTGCAAAGGGGCACTCCCAGAAAACATGAAAAGCAGTTTTCTCCTGGATGATACAGAAGGGGCAGTGCCTGTATCTGCACAGGTTTCTGGCATGCATGAGAGTCCTGAGTGGCAAACCTCCTTGGATTGCCATCCGTGCCAGATCTTTGTGCCTGTTGGTGAGTCTCTTTGAAGAAACATTCCTCCAGACCACTTTGCAAGTGGCTGAAGGGAGGCCTGGAATAGTCTCAAAGATGTCCGATGCTCTAATCAACTTGTGGATAGTTTTTTACTTCCACAAGTGGGGCTTAACTCCGCCCCAGCTCCTTGATGAACTTGAAAGTATCCAAGTAATACCATGGAGTGTCCCAATTATAGGGGACAGAACTGTCCCATTTGTCCCATCCAAGAGACTTCCAACGAGGCAGGAGGAAAAAACGGGACATGGAGTTACCGCCAGAGTCCACAGTTCTGTCAACCAAAGTCCTAAGGATGCAGTTACAAGCAAAGCACACCCTCAGTAATGTGGCGATGTTGGGCACGCCCTTACAGCCCTTGAGAGGTTCCTTGAATATAACAGTCCGCTTCACTCTGTCCATTTTGGAGCTCCAGATGAAGTGAAACACTGCCCTGATGATGGCCTTGCAGATGTTGACCGGGGGGCGGGGGCGAGGTACTGCAACACAGGGAGAATCTCGCTGCGGAGTACCAGTGTTTTCCCTTTGATGGTAAGTTCTCTGTTGCTCCAAAGTCCAAACTTCTGTCCCTTCTTAGCCAGTCTTTCCTCCCAGGACTTCAGGGCTGCGCTCCTCAGCTACAAACCAGACTCCAAGAATTTTGATGAAGTCCGCTTTGAGGCTAAACGGTATGGGTGCAGAAGAAGGCATTAGCCAGGCATCAAAAAAATCACCGAAACTCAGGGTTGTTCCTCTCCACGAAAATCTTTAGGAAAAGGCGAAAGATTTATTCGTTTTGAAGTAAGAGAGTGTCCTGAAACACCAGGGAGAAAGCCTTGCATTATGGTGTGTAGTTACAGACAGAAGAACAGAAAGTAAGGATTTCTCAGAAGAAATAAGGACATTTATAAGCAAAATGGAAGGATGAGGTAAGTGAAGGAGGACTGCACTAAGGTAAAGGAAGCCATTTAGGGAAAGTTTGTTTTCCCTTTACAACCCCTTTAAAAGGGAGTGTGGTCAGAGATGACTTACATAGTGCAGAATGTGGTAATGTTAAATAGAGAATGTACAGTGCAAAGTGTCCACTGGTGGGTAGTATGTACAGGAGATGGGTATGGTGGTGGGTATTATGTGCCAGAGGAATGCAGTGTGTACGGCGGTGGGTATTATGTGTAGGAGAGGAGTGTGGAGTGTATGGAGGTGGGTAGTATGTGCAGATGTGAAGTGTGGAGTATACAGAGGAGGGTAGTATGTGCAGGATCATGTCAGCAGTTCTTTATTTTATTTTTTTCAAATTTCATTTTTTTGTTACAATTGCATTTTTTATTATTTCTTTCATTTTTTGAAAATGCTTTTTTTGGGGGGAAGTGGGCGGTGTCAGTGGTGCAGTAGACAGTGTCAGTAGAGCAATGAACCGTGCCAGAATTGATTTATTATTTTATTTGTTATTGTTTTTTACAGTTTTTTTATGATGTTTTGCAATATTTTTTTCACAATGCTTTGGGGGAGGTGGACAGTGGGTGGTGTCGGCAATTTTCTGTTTTTATAATTGTATTTTCTATTACTGTTTACAATTTTATTTTTATGTATTTTTTAATTATTTTTTTTTACACATTGTTTTGGGGGGGGGGGGGGTGGGATGCAGTGGGTGATGTCAGTAGGGCAGTGGACTTTGTCATTAGAGTGGTGGAAAGTTTCAGTCGTTTTTTTTTTATTGTGTATTCATTTATTTTACAATTTTTTTTTTTATGTTTTACATTATTATTATTTTTTTCACAATGATGATTGGGGGTTGGGGGTTGGGGCAGTGGCCGATGTCGGTAGGGAAGTGGACAGTGTCTGTAGTTTTTTTTTTATTCATTTTTTTCACATTGTTTTTATTATTATTATTTATTACAATTCTTTTTTTTATCAGCCATGTTGGGGGGCTTTGGTGAAATGTTGGGGGGCTTTGGTGAGATGTCAGGGGTCTAAACAGACCCCTAACATATCCCTTTTGAATGAACAGGAGAATGAACAGGAGACAGAGGCTCCTGTTCATTCATAAACTGATACATTGTAAACACAGTTCATGATGCTTCAGTTATAAATGGACAGAGTCAGTGATTTCTGACTCTGTTCATTCAGAAAAAGAAGGGGATGGTAAATTACATGTTTACCGGCCCCTTCCTCCACTCTTAATCCTGACAGTTTGCTGCGGGGGAGTGGGGGCGAAGAAGAACACAGGGGGAACAGTCGGGACAATCGGAGCGGGCAGTTACAGGCCCTAATCTCCCTGTATACCTTTCAATTAAGCAGCTGACAGCTGTGGGAATGAGAGGATGAGAAGTAGAGAGAAGGAGCAGGGTGGGTCAGAGCACAGTGCCCCCCCCTTCGGGGACATGCGCAGTGAACACTCTGCACCCATGGATGATACATCACTGTTCCTATACTAGAGTGATAGCACTCACTGACTGCACTGTATCTATGGAAGAGCAGCGTTGTCATCCAAGGCTGCTTTCCTGATTTAGATTACAAAAACCTCCAACGTTCTTCATCTTCATTATATAGGGGGAAGTTCTTTTTCAGTGCAAAAACTATGGCTTAGAAAGTGGATTACATTATTTTAAGATATCAGTTCAGTACACTGAAAGCAACAAGTACATAGGAATTCTCAAAAGATCAACAGGTATGTTTCTGTACTTGTAGAAAATGTACTTAGCCTGAGAAAAAGAAAACAAATACAGTCACCACAAAGTACTGGTAAGCTGCAATATATTACATATTTGGGTTTTGATATTTCTTATGCCCCAGCAATAAACTAGGGAGTTAGCACAACTGGCCAAAGTGGTTCACCAACTTGTCTCTTCAGGGAAGATGTACTTGTAGGCAGTTGTGTCTGATTGTGTGTGTCATGTCAGTAGGGACAATGCATGCACTGTATTGGGTGGGCTTCTCTGTGCTTTGTACAGTCCTTATCAGTATAAAATTAAGGATTGGGGGATATGCTTAATGCATAGGTGCAGGAAGCCTAAAGCATTAGGGTGTGCACCCCAAAGCTCAAACACATATGAGTGTGTGTCTATATACATATGGCTCTAGCGCATTGATCTCCCTGCCAGCACAGTGAAAGAGAAGTGCATATGCAGAGCCAGTAAGGGGTGTGTCCAGGTACACACTGTAAACAAGCCTATGTTTTAGAACATACCTCCCAACTTTTTTAAATGAGAACGATGGACACCTATTAGCAAAGGTATATAGCATTGGACACACCCCTGGCATGCCCTCTTAAAGGATAATTATAAAAAACAAATTTGTTAAACCCACGCATGCTTTTTTTTTACCACTACCATTTCTTTATATTGGCTTTTGACATTTACAAATGCTGCGATTTAGAAATTGGATGGAAGCACTGGGAAAGATAAATAGTGCATTTTCTGTACAACTATATAGATCAGACCAAAATGAGGGACAGGTAGCTATGACTAAGCATTAGTTCCTAATGCGAAACGCGTCAGCAGTTTTCCCCACTGTATGCTGATTGTATGTTGTGCATTTTTCCTTTTTAAATAAAGAGCACATCTTCTTTTAAAGACCTATTTGGAGTGCGGCTTTCCATCCATTTTCTTATCTGCATAATCCTATGCATTGCCAGCACCCATGTGGTTCCTGAGTGGACATTGATCACCTGTATGTGCTCACCTGGAGCGGCGGTCTTTCTACCAAAATGAGGGACACATGAGGAGGAAAGAGGGACATAGGGATTTTTTTTTAAAATCAGGGACAGTCTCACAAAATTAGGGACAGTTGGGAGCTATGCTTTATATGTGTCTGGTAGTAAATATAAAGTATGTTTGATCTAAAATCTGACTGCTGAGCTACTTAACTTTGAATAAATATCATTGCCACTAATATTAACTTATTGAATAAGCCTGATGGACTGTATTTAAGTACAGACACCCAGTCTGTCTCTTTGCCACTTTATTTTATTACATAAAACGATTCGCCCTTCTGCCTTAGGAGTTCCTAAACCTATATGATAGGATACAGCAGGAATATGATAGATTGTAACACCTGTTTCCCATCCTTGGAAAGGATTGTTAAATAACATAGTGTAAAGTCTTTTCAACCTTGTTACCTTTGATGAGGTTGTCTCTGTTGTGGCATAATTCTCATTTATAATGAACTTACATTCCCTAAAGCTGCAATCAGTATTAATGAGTATTAAGTTTTAAAGTATCAATAAAGATTCTCCAGGTGTGTATCCAAAATTATCATTGAGTTGAGAGTGATTTTTACCAACAGGCAGCTGTTGTCTGTTGCAGACTGGGAGCTGTGCCAGCAAAAGAAAAATAGGTGTACGTGGGCACAAATGAAGTCTTGTAGGCTTTAGATAATTGTGATGGGCAGGATTTAGTATTACCACCTCAGTAACACATCCAAAAGGGCATGTATTTCTCAGACAAGCACTTTGCATTTTAGCTCTCTTTTTTATGAGTGTTCAATGAACAGATTTCAAGAGATTAAAGTCAAGCTAAAGAAGAAACATAAAACTCAAAAAACAAATAAGCCATTAAAAAATAGCTTCTACTTTTTGTTCTTGATGCACTGTTTGACTGAAAATCAAATGATCCACCCTATTAGTTTCCAAAACCTTTTTCTGTAACACAAGAACTTCTGTAAGAGTTCAGAACAAAACTAGTTATTGAGGGCTGGTCCATACCAGAATGCATTTCCGGAAAGGTGTATTTTGTGCCACCACCAAAGGCACTGCCTTTGAGATCTGCTATGGGTGCCAATAAATTGTTAATGGCATCCCATAGCAGATTGCCAATACAGTGTGTTTGCCTGCACTGGATCACGTAGTACTGCAGCACCATGATTTCTGGTAGTGTGTTTTAGAAAATAGTTCATGCACCATTTTCAGTGCTTTGAGGACATCACAACGGAGGAAGACAGCTTCAGGACAAGATTGTTTTTTTTTGGGGGGGGGGGGGGTTTGCGGGTTACCAGCGGTGATGAAGACAGCAGTGGTGAGGAAGAAGACAGCGGTGACGAGGGAGAGGACAGCACAAGAAAAAGACGACATCGGGAGTTCACTGCATCGGGATATGACGGCTCCGGGAAAAGACGGCTTTGGGAGATGAAGGTTCTGAGCTTCTTATTTAAGGACTTGTAAAAAACCTGCTCTTGTATTTTGTTAACATTTCACTTTTTTTTTTTGGTGAATGGGTAGGGTTCGATATAGCCAATTCCTATTCACATGGGGGGACCAGGGTCTGGGGGCCCTGCATAGGTGTGAATCTGTACCATAGGAAACCATGTTAAATGGACTGTAGTGCATTTTTGCAAATTGCAAAACACACTATAAAACAGGTGTGAACTTAGGGTAAGCCTTGTTTCACACTAATGCGGGTTAGAAATCGTGTGGGTTCAGCTGAACTTGCACAATTTTAAACCAGCAATGCAGTCCATGGCAGTAGTTCTCTTCCTGAAAATGCAGTTAACGACCCATGAAACTGCATCAAAGTCACAGTGAGCTACCCATCACCTGGCTGTAATAGGGTTGATGAGGAAACCTATATAGAGAACTACCACTATCTTTTTTGGTGTATATGTCGGTAACAAATGATGTTGCTGCTGTGTGAGGGACACATTGATTTAAGATACCACGGTCACTGCACCAGATACATGCTTTTTTTTAGCACCTGCCTCCTGGGCCGGGCCTTTTGGCTAGGACCGGAGGAATTTTTTATTCCTGGCCGGAGGGCCTGGTCATTGTTGAACACAATGATCACTTCTTTCACTCTCCTCTTCACTATTCCTTTCCCCCACTTTATTTAATTTAAGCCTATGTTTGTCGCCTGCTCTCATGGAGTCTCTCTTCGGGGGAGCCCCACCTAGTACTGGGAGGGTTCTGTTTCGGCAGTCCCTCCGAGGAAGTTGGGTCCGTGTCGGCTTCGGTTGCTCGGACCACAGTACCTCAGTCCCCGTCTCGAGCCTAACGCCCCGGGGGATCAGGGTTTGGGTCCCTCTTCACAGGAGGAACACTTGACGTTGCACCCGTCTGCACGTTTTTGTGAACACTCTTTATGTGTGTGCACATTTTTTCTGCACCGGGTGGAGTTTTTGAGTGTGTTCACACGCCATAGGCTTTTCAAAAAAAAATGATGTTGCTGCACATACTTACCTGGCAGGGGAGACACCATGATCATGAAGGTGGTTCTCCCAGGGCGAGGCTCGGCCATTGCACTCTGGCCGTGCTGATCGTGGTGTCCCCCCTGTCGCTTCTCGGCCTTTTGGCTAGGACTGGGTGTGGTATCTGTTCTTATCAGTTGTCAGCGGAGCGCTGAAGCATCTCCATTGGGAGGGTGGATGCAATCCAATGACGTCATTGCACCTGGAAGGATGGTTTCAGCAGGGACTATGCTGTGCTGCCCGACAGATACTGGGGGCCGGCCTATGGTTGAGTCTGAGCCATCTGGAAGGGTGCTCCTGGTGAGGATGGGTGCTGCGCTTGGTCTTGGTCTTTTTGCCGAGTTCTAGTCTGGCCTTCTGGCTGGCTGGTGTAAGTGCTATCTCTGTCAGTGATCCAGTTAGAGGAGCTGATAATGCCCTGTATGGTGGAACGGGGTAGAACCATGCAAATCCACCGGGTTGGCTGGCAGGGGTGGAGGGCTGCACTGGCCGGTCGGGTGGTCGGATATGGAACGAAAAGCCTATGGTGCATGTGCCCCTGGAGTGGCAGTCCAGGGGTATCTGAAGATCACTGTGTGTGAGGGACACATTGATTTAAGATACCACGGTCACTGCACCAGATACACGCTTTTTTTAGCACCTGCCTCCTGGGCCGGGCCTTTTGGCTAGGACCGGAGGAATTTTTTATTCCTGGCCGGAGGGCCTGGTCATTGTTTCACCACAATGGCCACTTCTTTCACTCTCCTCTCCACTATCCCTTCCCCCACTTTATTTTATTTAAGCCTGTGTTTGTCACTTTTTTGTCTTTTTTTGTTGTGCACGTTTTGTGTCACTGTGTGATTAGTAGGGTGCGGGTCCTCGGGCCAGCCCTGAACGTCTTGGGAGTGGGTGGACATGGCCTTCTGGCTTAGTTCGCCTGCTCTCATGGGGTCTCCCTTCGGGGGAGCCCCACCTAGTACTGGGAGGGTTCTGTTTTGGCAGTCCCTCCGAGGAAGTTGGGTCCGTGTCGGCTTCGGTTGCTCGGACCACAGTACCTCAGTCCCCGTCTGGAGCCTAACGCCCCGGGGGATCAGGGTTTGGGTCCCTCTTCACAGGAGGACCACTTGACGTTGCACCCGTCTGCACGTTTTTGTGAACACTCTTTATGTGTGTGCACATTTTTTCTGCACCGGGTGGAGTTTTTTGGGTGTGTTCACACGCCATAGGCTTTTCAAAAAAAAAAATGATGTTGCTGCTGTGTGAGGGACACATTGATTTAAGATACCATGGTCACTGCACCAGATACATGCTTTTTTTTAGCACCTGCCTCCTGGGCCGGGCCTTTTGGCTAGGACCGGAGGAATTTTTTATTCCTGGCCGGAGGGCCTGGTCATTGTTGAACACAATGATCACTTCTTTCACTCTCCTCTTCACTATTCCTTTCCCCCACTTTATTTAATTTAAGCCTATGTTTGTCGCCTGCTCTCATGGAGTCTCTCTTCGGGGGAGCCCCACCTAGTACTGGGAGGGTTCTGTTTCGGCAGTCCCTCCGAGGAAGTTGGGTCCGTGTCGGCTTCGGTTGCTCGGACCACAGTATCTCAGTCCCCGTCTGGAGCCTAACGCCCCGGGGGATCAGGGTTTGGGTCCCTCTTCACAGGAGGACCACTTGACGTTGCACCCGTCTGCACGTTTTTGTGAACACTCTTTATGTGTGTGCACATTTTTTCTGCACCGGGTGGAGTTTTTGGGTGTGTTCACACGCCATAGGCTTTTCAAAAAAAAATGATGTTGCTGCACATACTTACCTGGCAGGGGAGACACCATGATCATGAAGGTGGTTCTCCCAGGGCGAGGCTCGGCCATTGCACTCTGGCCGTGCTGATCGTGGTGTCCCCCCTGTCGCTTCTCGGCCTTTTGGCTAGGATTGAGTGTGGTATCTGTTCTTATCAGTTGTCAGCGGAGCGCTGAAGCGCCTCCTACATGGGGAGGGTGGATGCAATCCAATGATGTCATTGCACCTGGAAGGATGGTTTCAGCAGGGACTACGCTGTGCTGCCAGACAGTTACTGGGGGCCGGCCCATGGTTGAGTCTGAGCCATCTGGAAGGGTGCTCCTGGTGAGGATGGGTGCTGCGCTTGGTCTTGGTCTTTTTGCCGAGTTCTAGTCTGGCCTTCTGGCTGGCTGGTGTAAGTGATATCTCTGTCAGCGATCCGGTTGGAGGAGCTGGTAATGCCCTGTGGTAAGACGGGGTAGAACCATGCAAATCCGCCAGGTTGACGGAGCGTCTGGAAGGGCTAGTATTGGTGGAGGCTGCTAACTGGCGTGGCAGTTCTCCCCAAGAAAACCTTGAAGGGCTCTCTAGCTGGCAGGGGTGGAGGGCTGCACTGGCCGGTCGGGGGGTTGGATATGGAACGAAAAGCTTATGGTGCATGTGCCCCTGGAGTGGCAGTCCAGGGGTATCTGAAGATCACTGTGTGTGTGAGGGACACATTGATTTAAGATACCACGGTCACTGCACCAGATACACGCTTTTTTTAGCACCTGCCTCCTGGGCCGGGCCTTTTGGCTAGGACCGGAGGATTTTTTTATTCCTGGCTGGAGGGCCTGGTCATTGTTGATCACAATGACCACTTCTTTCACTCTCCTCTTCACTATCTCTTTCCCCCACTTTATTTAATTTAAGCCTATGTTTGTCACATTTTTGTCTTTTTTTTTGTGCACGTTTTGTGTCACTGTGTGATTAGTAGGGTGCGGGTCCTCGGGCCAGCCCTGAACATCTTGGGAGTGGGTGGACATTGCCTTCTGGCTTAGTCTGCCTGCTCTCATGGGGTCTCCCTTCGGGGGAGCCCCACCTAGTACTGGGAGGGTTCTGTTTTGGTAGTCCCCCTGAGGAAGTTGGGTCCGTGTCGGCTTCGGTTGCTCGGACCACAGTACCTCAGTCCCCGTCTGGAGCCTAACGCCTCGGGGATCAGGGTTTGGGTCCCTCTTCACAGGAGGACCACTTGACGTTGCACCCGTCTGCACGTTTTTGTGAACACTCTTTATGTGTGTGCACATTTTTTCTGCACCGGGTGGAGTTTTTGGGTGTGTTCACACGCCATAGGCTTTTCAAAAAAACAAAAAAAAACAAATGATGTTGCTTCACATACTTACCTGGCAGGGGAGACACCATGATCATGAAGGTGGTTCTCCCAGGGCGAGGCTCGGGCATTGCACTCTGGCCGTGCTGATCGTGGTTTCTTCCCTGTCGCTTCTCGGCCTTTTGGCTAAGATCCAGTGTAGTTCTGCTGCATTGGTGATTAGCCAAGAGGTGCCCGGGGTACCCGACGGTCGGCCTTGGGGGGATCGTTCTTCTTCGGAAGGCCCCCCTTGCTGCTATTGGCCTTAGGATTAGTCCCCGGGCAACGGGATGCGATCGCCCTTTCTGAAGGCGTTCTTTGCGGATTTCGGGGTTCCCCTTCGGGGGTGCCCTTTTGGACGGAGGAAGATGGCGGCCCGTGGATTACGGGACTCGTTACGGTTCATCGTGAAGCCGGAATTCCAAGCGGAAGTCAGTTTGAGGACGATTGTGGTCGATGTTTTGTTGGATTTCCTATGCTTAAAGGTAAGAGATATTGTGTGCCTGCAAGACTTCCCTCAGCAGAGGTTATATGATATAACTTTCCTTTCCTCCGAGATGTGCTGGAATATCTATGAGAAGGTGAGGAACGAGGATAGTGAATTGTTAAGGAAAATGGAAGTTATTCCCCTATTTATGCAAGAGGAAAAAGCGATTGTTGTTCACATGTATAACCCCTTTGCGGATGTGAATTTGGTCAGAGCGTTCCTGAGTAATTATTGTGAGGATCTACGTGGCGGAGATAAAGTGCTTAACAAATTTGAAATCTGGACTGGAAAGTACATATTTTATGGGAAGTTTCGGCGGGATTCAGAGTGTGTTGGTGGGGTGAGGAGGCCTCCTGCGGTGTTCAACATTGGCGGAGAGAGGGGGTTCTTGTTTTATCCCGGACAACCGGTGTACTGTAGGAAATGTTGTGTGTATGGCCACACAAGTGGGGATTGCGATAGGGGAGTGAAATGCAGATTCTGTGGAGCTGAAGATCATGTCTCTAGAGCAGGCGAGGGCAAACTCGGCCCTCCAGCTGTTTTGAAAATACAAGTCCCATGAGACATTGCAAGACCCTGACAATCACAGGCATGACTCCTAGAGGCAGAGGCATGATGGGATTTTCAGTTTCACCACAGCTGGAGGGCCAAGATTGCCCACCCCTGCTCTAGAGAGTGTAGGCAAAAGAAGATGTGTGATATCTGCAAAAGGCCAGGTCACCTTGCGAGACAATGCGAGGAATATGCGGCTGCAAAAATGAAGACGGAAGCGGAAAAGATGATAGCCAGGAACCTTGCAAAAGAGGAGAGGGAGCGGCAGAGGCTAGATCATCTGGCTCGGAGGCAGGGCAGAGGTAGGCCTGCGGAAAATGTGGGCCAGCCTGCTGCGTCCTCAGAGCGGGAAGCCAATGATGCTGCGCCTACAGGTCAGGCCGAGGCGGTGAACAGTAAGGGTGGCGCCGCTGATTCAGGGGTTGGTGCTGGTACCGATGCTGGGAGCCTCAGTGCAGCTGTAGGGGAAGGAGCCAATGTGGTCCAGGATCATCAGGAAGAGAAGGAGGATGGAGTCGTGGTGGGTCAACAAGACTGTGGATCGGAGGAAGGACAGAGGAGTCCTGCGATGTCATTCCCTGGACGTCTCTCTGATTTGATGAGCGGGCTGTCATCTAGTACAGAGGAGGAGGATGATGAAGAAATGGACAGCGACGAAAGTTTGGAGTGTGGGCAGCGTTTAGTGATCTCAATGGATGAGTCTGCACAATCCTCTACTAAGAGACCTCGGGAGGAAGGTGCAGGAGGGGGAGGAGAGGGTGAACCGCTTCCCAATGATGGAGGCTCTGGATCAGAGTCTGCCAGTTCTCCTTTTACTAGGAAAAGACTGACTTACGCTAATGTAGCAAGTAAAGGGCTGGAAGAGAGTAGGCATTTCTAAACAAGTCTTTGATATGGCTTTGCAACCCTTTTTGATTTATTTTTTATGGCATTAACTGTATGTTCTGTGAAAAGGTCAGGAGTATATGTTCAGGGTGGAGGAGGGCGGCGGTTTTTGAATACCTGGAAGGCATGTGTTCAGATATTATCTGCGCTCAGGAGTGTGGTATTGAAAGAGCTTTATGTAGAGAATGGAAACAAGGGGCGTCTGTGTGGTCTCCTTTGTGTGAATCCAGGAATGAAGGAGTGGGGATTCTTATTAAAAGCCCGTATATTCAGATTATATCCCATGAGGTGGTGGTTCCGGGGAGGTTACAAATTGCGGTTTTGGAGGTGGCGGGAAAGGAATTTAAGTTAATTAATTGTTATGCACCGGCGGAGAAAAAGGAGCGTGTGATATTTTTTAATGTGCTCAAGTTGTGGTTGCCTGGCAGAATTCCGACTATGCTGGTTGGAGATTTAAATTGCGTGAGGAGGAGTGAGGAAAGGCAGGGTGCAAGTCTGGAGAGTGGGACTGATGTGACCTCTAAAGCTCTGAATGAGATTGTAAATGATTTTCATCTCCAGGATACGGCTATGAGTGTACAGAAAGATAGTCTTTCCTTTACTTTTTTTTTTTTAGATAAGGGGTCTGTCAGGTCCAGGATTGATTTTATTTTTGTATCCCTGGCCTTTAAAATTGTCGGGTATCAGGCTGACCCTTTTCGGATCATGCCATAGTCTCAGGCTCCTTCTGTCTGGACGATACCAAGATATGTGGGAGGGGTGTTTGGAAACTCAATGTTTCTTGTTTGGAGGAGGAGGTTTTTTTTACCAATTTCAAGGATTTTTTTGAACACCTTACGTATAAAAAACGTTATTTTGATGACATCCTGGAGTGGTGGGATTGGGCTAAAAACAGGATTGGCGGTTTCTTTAGGAAACTGGGTGTGGAGGCGGCTAAGAGAAGGCAGGAGGAGGAAAGGAGGTTGGTGGATAGGATGCACTTCCTATTTCAGTGCAAAAGGATGGGGGTGGATGTGGAGGAAAAATTGAAGGAGGTACGTGAGGCTAGGAATGAGACGATTAAGGAGCGTGGGAAAGGCATTGTTTTTAGAGCTAAAATACAGGAAATGGAGGAAGATTGAACAATGTTCCACGTACTTCTTTAAAAAATCCTTTGGTCCAAAGAAGATGTTCCAGTCGGTGCTGGAAGGAGATGAGGAGGTGAGCGGTGACAGAATGATAGAATCTATCAAGTCTTTTTATGCGGATCTGTATGGCAGTGGTGGTGGTGCGACGGACGAAGAGATGCGGGAGTATTGTAAGGTCGTGAGAGGGAATTTGAAGTTGGACGATGCGGAGATGTTGCTGGAACCAGTGAAGGAAGAAGTGGAGAAGGTGGTTAGGAACATGAAGAGTAACAAGACTCCCGGAGGGGATGGCTTTCTCATCGAGTTCTACGCAGACTTCTGGCCGGTGTTGAAGGACGCAGTATGTGAAGTGGTGAAGACCTGTTTAGAAGAAAAAAGGATATCAAAATCAATGAAGAAAGGAATAATTACCTTATTGTACAAAAAGAAGGGAGACCAACGGGATATTCGTAATTGGCGTCCAATAACGCTTCTTAACAGTGACTACAAAATCTTTGCTAAATTACTGGCCAATAGGATGAGTTGAGTGGTCGATAATATTGTTGGAGAATGGCAAGTCTGTGCTGTTCCTGGGCGGAGGATCTCTGACAATTTGATTCTCCTAAGGGATTTGATATATTATGCCCAGTGTAATAATATGCCTTTGGCAGTGGCAAGTATTGACCTAGAAAAGGCATATGATCGGGTAACGCATAAGTACCTGTTTACGGTACTAAGCCAGATGGGGGTGCCTGACGATTTTGTCAAGATGGTGGAGTGTTTATACCAAGGTATTAGTAGTCAGGTCCTGGTCAACGGGAAGTTGTCATGGGAGGTGGAGGTAAGGTCGGGGGTGAGACAGGGGTGTCCCCTGTCGCCTGTTGCCTTCATCTGTGCGATTGAGCCTCTCTTGAGGCATGTTGCACGGGATAAGTGCTTCAGGGGAGTATTTGTGCCAGGTTGTGGGAATGAACCAGTTAAGGCCCTCTGTTACATGACGTCAATTTTCTGTGTAACACGGCAAGAGACGTGATGAGGGCAGAGCTTCAACTTGGTATTTTTGGGGCAATCTCGGGCCTGCGTGTCAACTGGGGCAAAAGTAGCGTGTGTGTCCTGAGTGGCACATGCGATACTTCTAAAAGTAAGCTGAAGACTGTGCAGGAAGTGGTCATATTAGGAGTGCATTTTGAAAGGGATCTGATAAACCAAGTCAACACGGCCGAATGTGCTGAGAAAATTGAGAGGAAGTTGAGTCTATGGAAAATCAGAAGACTATCTCTGTCCGGGAAAACCTTGGTTGTTAAAGCAGTGATCCTTCCTTTATTGTTATATTGCTCTGTAGTTTTCCCACCAAATAAGAGATGGGTGCAGAAAATCACAAGATCATTATTTGTTTTTTTTTTGGGGTTCCAAAATGGAGAAGGTGTCTAGGGAAGTGATGATAAAGTGTATGCAGTTGGGTGGATACAATTTCCCCAATGTTGGCCTCTTCCTTGAGGTCCAGTGGTGGTTGGTCCACCTCAGGACCTTTCACGCAGGAGGGAGAGCAGCAGCCCTAATGCGATATCTGATTGGATGGCCCTTGCTAAGGTGGGGGTGGTGTGAGAGAGATCTTACAAGGCCTATGTTCTTGCTATCGCCAACGTATTATTTAAAAATGTCAAGTTTTTTTCTGACAAATAAGTTACAGGAGCTGGGGGAGGGAGCTCGTAAGAAAGAGTCCTTGTGGATATGGCTTAGGAGAGGTGAATTGCCAACCAATATTTTTGGTTTAAGCCTTAGGAAAGCTGAGCTCTGTTGGAAAAGCTTGTTATTTAACGGTGTAACCAATAAACAGCGGGAGGTGGTGTGGTTAGCCTTTCACAATTGTTTACCCACAATGTCCTTTTTAAAATTCAGAGATCTGGTAAGGAGGGAAGTATGCCCTAGAGATGGGTGTATGGCGGTTGAAAGTGTGAGGCATGTTTTTTGGGAGTGTAGTTTTGCTATAAAAGTTTGGACGCTATTGCATGGCTTTGTGAGAAGGGTGGTGGAGGTGGATGTTGTGTCGCTTGAGAAATGTGTTTTTGGGTTGGTGGAAGGAAGCAAGGGAAAGCAACGCAAGATGTTTGTTGTGTCTGCAGTAATAAAGGAAGTGATGTGGGAAACGCGGTGTGCTTTTGTGAAAAAGAAAATGGTGCTAACTGAGAAAGATTGTGTTGATTGGGTGATGGCGAAAATGTTTTATGTTCTGATGGTGGAAAGGAGGAGAATGGGGGAGGAGGAGGCGAATGTTTTTTGGAACTTTGGGAAGTGGCGGGTGGGGGAAGGATAGGATGTATTGTTTTTTACTGGGTATGATATTTTATTCTTGATTTTACCTTTTCTTATGTCCTGATACGCTAGTATGATGCAAAGAACACGGCTCTGGTGATGGTACGGTGCAGAGTTATGCTTGAGTCTGTGATTCAGTAGCGTTTAAAAAAAAAAAAAATCTGTTCTTATCAGTTGTCAGCGGAGCGCTGAAGCACCTCCTACAGGCGGATGGTGGATGCAATCCAATGACGTCATTGCACCTGGAAGGATGGTTTCAGCAGGGACTACGCTGTGCTGCAAGACAGTTACTGGGGGCCGGCCCATGGTTGAGTCTGAGCCATCTGGAAGGGTGCTCCTGGTGACGATGGGTACTGCGCCTGGTCTTGGTCTTTTTGCCGAGTTCTAGTCTGGCCTTCTGGCTGGCTGGTGTAAGTGCTATCTCTGTCAGCGATCCGGTAGGAGGAGCTGGTACTGCCCTGAAGTAGACACGGGGTTAGGCCATGCAAATCCGCCGGGTTGACAGAGGGTCTGGAGGGGCTAGTATTGGTGGAGGCTGCTAAATGGAGCGGCAGTTCTCCCCAAGAAAACCTTGAAGGGCTCTCTAGCTGGCAGGGGTGGAGGGCTGCACTGGCCGGTCGGATATGGAATGAAAAGCCTATGGTGCATGTGCCCCTGGAGTGGCAGTCCAGGGGTATCTGAAGATCACTGTGTGTGAGGGACACATTGATTTAAGATACCACGGTCACTGCACCAGATACACGCTTTTTTTTTTTAGCACCTGCCTCCTGGGCCGGGCCTTTTGCCTAGGACCAGAGGAATTTTTTATTCCTGGCCGGAGGGCCTGGTCATTGTACACCACAATGACCACTTCTTCATTCTCCTCTCCACTATCCCTTCCCCCACTTTCTTTTATTTAAGCCTATGTTTGTCACGTTTTTGTCTTCTTTTTGTTTGTGCACGTTTTGTTCACTGTGAGATTATTAGGGTGCCGGTCCTCGGGCCAGCCCTGAACGTCTTGGGAGTAGGTGGACATGGCCTTCTGGCTTAGTTCACTTGCTCTCATGGGGTCTCCCTTTGGGGGAGCCCCACCTAGTACTGGGAGGGTGCTGTTTCGGCAGTCCCTCTGAGGAAGTTGGGTCCGTGTCGGCTTCGGTTGCTCGGACCACAGTACCTCAGTCCCCGTCTGGAGCCTAACGCCCCGGGGGATCAGGGTTTGGGTCCCTCTTCACAGGAAGACCACTTGACGTTGCACCCGTCTGCACGTTTTTGTGAACACTCTTTATGTGTGTGCACATTTTTTTCTGCACCAGGTGGAGTTTTTGGTGTGTTCACACGCCATAGGCTTTTTAAAAAAAAAAGATGTTGCTGCACATGGAGGAAGACCAACCACGAGTTTTGGTGAATTTTTTGATGCCTGGCTAATGCTGGGCTTCCGTAGTGAAAAATAGCTTGAGTTCCTTTGATTTGGAAAGGCACACAGACGGCATTAATGTTGTTGTTGGTGGTGGTGGTAAATGCGGCCTAGAAAATGATTTGATGGTCTTGATCCACCTACGCATATATTTGCCACCAATTCCATGGCCATGCGCCTTATATTGTTCTGATGAAGCTGATTGTTACGCATGCCTGCTTATTCCTGCCCCCATGTAGCTGCGCAGATATGCAAATTAGGCTGTCTTGTAGTCTCCATGAGCTGAACAGCATCTGTGTTCTGCCGGGTTATACTCTAGTTTCTTTTTAAAATGATCAAATCTTTTGACTTTTGCTAAAAATACTTCTGTGGAGAAGACCAACCATGAGTTTTGGTGATTTTTTTTGATGCCTGGCTAATGCTAGGCTTCCTTGGTGAAAAATAGTTTGAGTTCCTTTGATGTGGAAAGGCACGCATCTGGTCTCCAGATACATCGCCGTAATTTCAAATCTGCGCCGGTGTATCGTTACGCCGATCCTCAAAGGCAGATACGCTCAAAAAATAGGCTTCCTCCTCCGACGTAACTTGAATGCGGCGCCGTATAATTGTGTGCAATATTACGTTGGCTGCTAGGGGCGCTTCCGTTGTTTTCGGCGTAGAAAATGCAAATTACCTACGCCGATTCACAAACGTACGTACGGCCGGCGCAATTTATTTACGCCGTTTACGTTAGGCTTTTTCGGCGTAAGGTTGTTCTTGCTATTAGGAGGCGCAGCCAATGTTAACTATGGACATCGTTCCCGCTTCTAAATTTAAATTTTTTACGTTGTTTGCTTAAGTCGTTCGCGAATAGGGCTGGACGTAATTTACGTTTGCGTCAAAACCAATACGTCGTTGCGGCGTACTTGGGAGCAATGCACACTGGGATATGTACACGGACGGCGCATGCGCCGCCCGTACAAAACTTCAATCACGTCAGGTCATCATAGATTTACATAAAACACGCCCCCCTTCCACATTTGAATTACGCGCGCTTACGCCGGCCCCATTTACGCTACGCCGCCGCAACTTACGGAGCAAGTGCTGCTTTGTGAATACTGCACTTGCTCCTGTAAGTTACGGCGGCGTAGCGTAAATACGATACGCTGCGCCGCCGTAAAATCAAGCACAGGTACGTGAATCTAGCCCAATGTGTTCTCTCTCCTCCTCTTTTCATTGGAGAGGAGTCAAGAAGAGGGAGTCAAGGAGAGGGAGAACAGATATAGCACTGGTTGTCTTGTTAGGAAAGCTAAAAACCAAGTGGTGACATCACAGAGTTGAAGTTTCTCTATATTTCTACTCTACAAAGAGGTAAAAAAAGGAAAAAACATGTTTCTTTATGATGGGCATATTAGGAGGAATGTTTCTATGCAGTCTATATTTAGAGATCAGCTTTAAACAGCAAATCTTGGTGGGAGAAGCCTGGTGGGACCATATCTTCAACTGAAACTTCACCATGGCAACTTTTTTGTCCATATTGCTAGATGATATACTGTATCCACCACTGACTCAATGCACAATGTGTGTAAGCAAAAGTAAGCCTAAAAACTCCATCTCCTGTCATATGCAGACTAGCTGCCAACCAATGCCTTTTTATATTACAGTAAGCCCATTCTCCCTACCATGATCTTACCAGCTGGCTCACATTCCTAATCAACACCCTATACTGATGTGTGGACTAGGGCCGACTGGAGTTATTTTGGCGGAAAAAAATAATGATTTTGCCGTGAATATATAGAATATACAGATTTTGCCTTTGCTTTGTGGAATCTTAAAACTGTACTTATTGAACAGCTTAGATAAAATTTCCTTAAAAAAAATACATAGTTTTCTTTATTTATTTTGATAGTATGTCGTCTTTTCTTTTTTGTGTATTTGATTTTAATGTGTGTACTGTTACTTTAACTTCTTGGAGCATGGGCCATTGTAAAAGGACGGCCACTAGTTGGCTCTTCAGGCTTGGGAGGCGGTCTATTGATGGCCTCGACTCCTCCGGCCATTGGGGGGTGGGGGCGCGCGCCCGCCACGTCCCTGAGATGCTGATGCATGTGCCTGGAGGGCGTGATGTCCGCCAGGTACCCGCGATCGGCCGTTACACAGCCAAGGACATAGATCTGTGTGTGTAAACACAAAGATCCATGCTCTGTCAGGGAGAGGAGACCAATGGTGTGTCCCTTGTATATAGGGACACAGATCGGTCACCTTCCCCAGTCAGTCGCCTCCCCCCACAGTAAGAATCACTCCTAGGGAACACATTTAACCCCTTACTCGCCCCTAGTATTAACCCCTTCCCTGCCAGTCACATTTATACAGTAACAGTGCATTTTTATAGCACTGTTTGCTGTATAAATGTGAATGGTCCCAAAAATGTGTCAAAAGTGTCCGATGTGTCTGTCATAATATTGCAGTCCTGACAAATATCGCAGATAACCGCCATTACAAGTAAAAATTATAAAAATAATTTTCATAATTCTACCCCCTATTTTGTAGGCGCCATAACTTTTGCGCAAACCAATCACTATACGCTTATTGCGATTTTGTTTTACCAAAAATATGTAGAAGAAAACGTATCGGCCTAAACTGAGAAAAAAAAAGACTTTTTTTGTTTTTTTTAAATGAGATATTTATTATAACAAAAAGTAAAAAATATTGTGTTTTTTTTCAAAATTGTCGCCCTTTTTTTGCTTATAGTGCAAAAAATAAAAACCGCAGAGGTGATCAAATACCATCAAAAGAAAGCTCTATTTGTGGGGGGAAAAACGTCAATTTTGTTTGGGAGCAACATCGCACGATCGCGCAATTTTCATTCAAAGGGTGACAGTGCCGAAAGCTGAAATTTTTCCTGGGCAGGAAGGGGGTATATGTGCCCAGCAAGCAAGTGGTTAAAACTGCTTTCACACTGAAAGTTAGCTCTGCATGTTTTAGTGGTGCTTTAGGCTCCGTTCACATCTCTGTGTATGGGCCACAATCGCGGTAAAAACTTGCAAATAGAATCGTGGGATGTCCCTCAGACAAAAGAAGCTCCTGTATTTCTTTTGGGTGACAGGCATCCCACGATTTTGCACGCACATTTTTACTACGATTGTCGCCCAACGAATTGTGGGAAAATCGCGCTGCATTTGGGGTGCTATTGGAAATGATGAGCAATGAATCGGGAATGCATGGGCGTCCAGCCATTTTTGGAATCGCTGGCAGAATGACGGAAAAACCGCTTGCGATTTGGAACATGGAGATGTTAATTGAGCCTTAGTGTTGTTTTAGGCTGAGCTTTTGCTAGCGGGGTGCTTTTTACCCCCTTTAAAAAGGATAAAAATTCCAATTTTGCAGCTCTTTAAATGCGCTTTTGCGGCGCTTTGAAAGTGCTGCCCATTCATTCCAATGGGCAGGGCGTTTTGAGAGCACTAAATTCAGCACTCCCAACCCACACCAAAAATGCTGCTTGCAGGACTTTTTGGAACGTCCTGCAAGCGCACCGCCCAGGTGGGAGGCGGTTTTCAGGTTCTTAGCAGAGGCTATTTCCAAGGCAAAAGCAAATAAAAGCTGGTCTAAATGTTTTATTTTCCTTTTTTCACTGTCTGCTTCTGCCTTGTAAAGTATTCTAGCTAGGGTGGGTGTTAAAGCCAAAAGGGGAAAAGGGGGTTGGGTTGGAATGCAAGCCTTTTAGGTGTGATGGTCAGGTGTCCATAAACTTGACCATATCATGTAATTATAAGAGGTACCTGAAATGTTGGCATGGAACAATAACAAAAGAAGATCCCGTACATTTAATTTTAATTATTTTTTAATTAGTCGCGGTGCATGTGTGTGGTGGGGGGTATTATGTATGGAGCTGAGAGCCACTTGTTATTAAATTCTATTTTAAAAAATGGTATTGATTAGATTCCCTTTTCTAGCTAACAAGCTGAGTGCTGGAGATTATTTTTTTACAGAACTCAAGGGAAAGGCCTTTTATTTGGTTTTGCACAAAAAAAAAAAAATACCCTGTAATAGCCCATAGAGCTACCCTCCATTCACAGAGGAATAATCATTCTAGAAATTGGATCTCGGAGGCAAATTGTGGGCCAAGCAAATTTTTCAAAGTTCAGTTATCTTCAGTCAATAGTGTTTTTCTCTGTACTAAGTGGAAAGGGCCAGGTTTATGTGACATTACTGAAGCAATCCTGCAATCTTTAGCTTCCTCTGCTGCGCTAAATGCATTAGCCTTCCTTTTACATAGTAGCAATATCCGAGGCTAAGAGCCCTCCGAAATGGCTGTAAACACTATTACAGCTTCCAAAAAATATTCCCCGCTCTATGCATCCTGATGCTAAGCCTAACTACAAAGAACAGGTGTGCCTATGAGCAAAATTGCTTCTTTTGTTTTTAACAAGACCTTCTACTTTTCTCTTCTACAGCCCTTGTCCATTAAAGGCAATTTAGCAGCATTGTCAGTGCTTTAAAGGGCAGATCAAACAATTCCTCCTCTCCCAGCTGTGCTGTCCCCAAATCATCCTGAGTGTCAACCACAGTGCTCTGCTAATGTATTCAGTTCCCAATATGACATTGCTTCTACTATGATTGGATACATTCTGTTCTTGTTATCTTGCACTTCTCTATGTCTTATAATGAGCGTATCATATGCTATCTTATAATCTCTATCAGATCTGACTATGAAAAAATGTAACCTGGCCAAATCATGTACTGGTGCTTAAAGCGGATGTCCGCTGAATTTTTTTTTATTAAAAGTCAGCAGCCACAAATACTGCAGCTGCTGACTTTTAATATCGGCACACTTACCTGTCCTGGAGTCAAGCGTCGTCCGCAGCAGAGGACTCTGCTACCCCCACCATCCTCGATGAGGGAACCAGGAAGTGATGTGCTCCAGCTTCACTGCCCGTTTACCTACAGCGCAGGCGCGACTTGCGATGCGCCTGCTGATTGGCTCCTGCTGTGCTCTGGGAGCCGAGTGTTCCCAGAGCACAACGGGGGGGGGGGGAGGTGACGTCCTGCCCGCAGACTGTGGCCGGAAGTGGGTGCAAATACCTGTATCACCAGGTATCTGCACCCCCCTCCCCCTGAAAGGTGTCAAATGTGACACCGGAGGGATCCGATCAGCGGGAGTTCCACTTTAGGGTGGAGCTCTGCTTTAAGGAATGTTTTTTTTTGCTTGTTTTTTTTTAAAGATTTTTTTTTTTAATAATCTCTAATTTCTAAGGGCTAACATTATTGTTTTACCTGTAGGTATTTTTATTAACTAAATAATTATTTAATATACAGTATCTCACAAAAGTGAGTACACCCCTCACATCTTTGTAAATATTTTATTCTATCTTTTCATGTGACAACACTGAAGAAAATACACTTTGCTACAATGTAAAGTAGTGAGTGTACAGCTTGTATAACAGTGTAAATTTGCTGTCCCCTCAAAATAAACTCAACACGCAGCCATTAATGTCTAAACCGCTGGCAACAAAGATGAAGTACACCCACACATGTCCAAATTGGGCCCAAAGTGTCAATATTTTCTGTGGCCACCATTTTTTTCCAGCACTGCCTTAACCCTCTCTGGCATGGAGTTCACCAGAGCTTCACACGTTGCCACTGGAGTCCTCATCCACTCCTCCACGACGACATCACAGAGCTGGTGGATGTTAGAGACCTTGTGATCTTTCACCTTCCGTAGGAGGATGCCCCACAGATGCTCAATAGGGTTTAGGTCTGGAGACATGCTTGGCCAGTCCATCACCTTTACCATCAGCTTCTTTAGCAAGGCAGTGGTCGTCTTGGAGGTGTGTTTGGGGTCGTTATCCTGTTGGAATAAAGCCCTGTGGCCCAGTCTCTGAAGGGAGGGGATCATGCTCTGATTCAGTATGTCACATTACATGTTGGCATTCATGGTTCCCTCAATGAACTGTAGCTCCCCAGTGCCGGCAGCACTCATGCAGCCCCCGACCATGACACTCCCACCGCCATTGCTTGACTAGGCAAGACACACTTGTCTTTGTACTCCTAACCTGGTTCGTGCCCAACACGCTTGACACCATCTGAACCAAATAAGTTTATCTTGGTCTCATCAGACCACAGGACATGGTTCCAGTAATCCATGTCCTTGTCTGCTTGTCTTCCGCAAACTGTTTGCAGGCTTTCTTGTGCATCATCTTTAGAAGAGGCTTCCTTCTGGGACGACAGTCATGCAGTCCAATTTTATGCAGTGTGCGGCATACGGTCTGAGCACTGACAGGCTGACCCACCCACCCCTTCAACCGCTGCAGCAATGCTGGCAGCACTCATATGTCTATTTCCCAAATACAACCTCTGGATATGACTCTGAGCACATGCACTCAACTTCTTCTTTTTTGTTAACATGATATCGCTTAAGTATAAAACAACTACACAGCTTACATTGATGACGGTAATAAAATTTGAAAACAAAAGAGTACTGTAAGATAAATCGTAAGTAATTTACACAAATACTTCACCTGTCCTAACCCAAACACAACCTACATTGTAAAACATGGATCCGGGTGAGGCACGGGAGGAGGACTAGCTTTAATAGTGCTACATATAGCCCATCTACAAAGAAAGGATTCTTATATACTCGTAATTTAAGATATTTGGTAGACACCTATACATTGTTTTTACAACATTGGTTGTGTGTAGGATAGGACACAGGTGAAGTATTTGTGTAAGTTACTTATAATTTACCATACAGTACTCTTTTCTTTTCGAATTTTATACTCATATAATAATCATTATCCCTGGTATCCCATTGTTTTTTGGAATCCCATCAAATACATGGGTTGAATGCATTTTTTTAAAGCATTGATACACATTAATGGCCCATTAGAAATGAATGATGAATAGTCACACTCCCAAAAAAGCATGGCCAATGTGCATGAGGAACACACAGTTATGCAGTGCACATTGCACTGCAAAAGCAGAGCGTGAACAGGGATTTAGCCAGGGTCTGCAAGGAAATAGCTTGACAGGAAAATTCAATGTAGAAAAGTAGATGTTCCAGAAAGGAAATTTGAAAACCAAACTTAAAGGGGTTGTAAAGGTTTGTTTTGTATTTTCTAAATAGGTTCCTTTAAGCTAGTGCATTGTTGGTTCACTTACCTTTTCCTTCCATTTCCCTTCTAAATGTTTTTTTTCTTTGTTTTCTTTGTCTGAATTTATCACTTCCTGTTCCTCCTCAGTAAGGTGTTCAGTAAGCTGTTCTAAATGACTTTCCACCGCTCGGATGATGGTGGAAAGCTTACTGAGGACAAACAGGAAGTGAGAAATTCAAACAAAGAAAAATAAACATTTAGAAGGGAAATCAAAAGAAAAGGTTAGTGAACCAACAATGCACTAGCTTAACCACTTCCATACCAGACACTTACGCACCTTCCCGCCCAAGCCAATTTTCAGCTTTCAGCACTGTTGCACTTTGAATGGCAATTGCGCGGTCATGCTACACTGTACCAAAACAAAATTGGCGTCCCTTTTTCCCCACAAATAGAGCTTTCTTTTGGTGGTATTTGATCACCTCTGCGATTTTTTTTTGCGCAACAACTAAAAAAAGACTGAAAATGTTGAAAAAAAAATACGAGTTTTTTTTTCTGTAAATTTTTTTGTAAATAAGTAAGTTTTCTCTTTCAATTACGGGCACTGATATGGCGGCACTGATGGGCACCGATGAGATGGCACTGATGGACATCGATGAGGTAGTACTGACGGGCACAGATGAGGTGGCACTGATTGACGGCGCTGGTATGCGGCACTGATGGGCACACATAGGCAGCACTGATGGGCACACATAGGCGGCATTGATGGGCATACATAGGCGGCACTGATGGGCACTCATGGGCGGCACTGATGGGCACTCATGGGCTGCACTGGGCACTTATAGGCGGCACAGATGGGCACTCATGGGCAGCACTTATGGGTGGCACTGATGGATACTTATGGGTGGCACAGATGGGCACTGATAGGTGGGCACTGGGCATGGATGGACACTGTGGGGTGGCACTGATGGACACTGTGGGGTGGCACTGATGGACACTGTGGGGTGGCACTGATGGACACTGTGGGGCGCACTGATTTACCCATGTCGCCAGTCAGTGCCAATTTGTGGGCACTGATTGGCATCTTTTTTAATGCTTTTTTTTTCCAGACTTGTTTTTTTTTTTTTTTTTGCTTGCCCTTCCCTGGTGGTCCAGTGTGGCGATCCAAGGTGGGGGGGGCTGCGCTGATAAACAATCAGCGCAAACCCCCCCTGTCAGAAGAGCCATCAACGGCTTTTCCTGTTTACATCGTGATCAGCCGTGGTCGGACACGGCTGATCACGTGGTAAAGAGCCTCCGTGAGAGACTCTTTACCTTGATTGGTGTTGCGGGGTGTCAGGCTGACACCCTGCAACAACGATCGCCGCGATGCGCGCCCGGGGGTGCGCAGCGGCTCAGAATCTTGAGGACGTCATATGACGTCCAGTCAGGATTCTACAACCACTTTGCCGACGTCAATATGTCATTGGCGGGCGGCAAGTGGTTAAAGGAACCTATTTAGAAAATAAAAGACGAACCTTTACAACCTCTTTAATGGCTCATTCTAGAATGGCCTGTTGGTCCCTGGCTTTGATACATATGATCAATGTCACAAAAGATGAATTCATCACATTGTTGATAGCATTTATCTGTTTAGATATAGCTGCTAATATTGGATTAGGGACTAGAAGTATTGATTTTCTACCTTGGCATACTTATGAGTACATATCCTAAAAAAAACATGAAGCACGAGTGTCAGAATTGCTTATTTCCGTACACTGTCTGGGAGAGAAGAAATGTATTTAATTAGATTAGAAAAGACAAAAAGATAACTAGCACTAACAGAAGAGGTCAGAAATGGCAGCATCCATATGTCTTTAATTTCATTTTCACCATAAATGTCCGCTTGCTGCGATCGTATGTTTTTAGCTACTTCGTCGAATCTTCATGTCTCTCTATGTCGAATCTTTTCTCTCTATGTTAACTCTTCTTCATGTCTCTATAATGTCGAATCTTTTCTCTCTATGTCGAATCTTTTCTCTTTATGTAGAATAATATTGGACTAATAGAGTTAAGGTTAGGCACATTCGACTGCAACGAAAACTAAAATAAAGCATTTGTTTATGTCGGATCTTTCGGTTTTCTGTGCTTTCGTTATCGTTTGTTAAAACGATAACGAAAATACCTGAAATTCGGACGAAAATGCATTTGGACGAAAACGAATGCACATGTCTACTACCCACCTCTATACACTCCGCACCTCTCACCTGCACATACTACCCACCTCTATACACTCCTCACTTCTCACCTGCACATACTACCCACCTCTATACACTCCGCACCTCTCACCTGCACATACTACCCACCTCTATACACTTCTCACTTCTCACCTGCACATACTAACCACCTCTATACACTCCTCACTTCTCACCTGCACATACTACCCACTTCCATACACTCCGCACTCCTCTCCTGCACATACTACACACCTCCTTACACTCTGCACTCCTCACCTGCATATACTGTACTACCCACCACCATACACTCCACACTCCTCTCCTGTACATACTACCCACCACTATACACTCCTCACCTGCACATACTACCCACCTCCATACACTCCACACTCCTCTCCTGCACATACTACCCACCTCAATACACTCTATACTCGTCTCCTACATGTACCACCCACTGCCATACACTCCGCACCCTCTCCTCTACATACTATCCACCTCAATATAATCCTCACTTCTCACCTGCACATACTACCCACCTCCATACACTCCGCACTCCTTTCCTGCACATACTACTAACCTCAATACACTCCACACTCCTCTCCTACACGTAGCACCCACTGCCATAAATTCCACACCCACACACTCCACACCCTCTCCTCCACATACTACCCACCTCATTTCATTATGCACTGTACATTTCCTATTTAACATTACCACATTCTGCACTATGTAAGTCATATCAAACCACATCCCATTTAAGCCACTCCCAATATGTAGTGCAATTTAAGTCACGCCCATATTTCACTGCAGCACTTTTTTTTTAAATCAATGACTAGGGCCCACTTTTGATCTTGCACACAGGCCCACTGATTTAATGATACACCCCTGCTCATAGCTGTTCATCTACAGTGGAATATCTAAGACACTACTGCCTCTGACCGCTAGTTATATAAGGTTTAGAAAGAGTTTTGAAGATTGCTCACTGTTCTCCTTATTGGATAGAAAGCTATACCTGAGGATGTGCATTGCAAGGATCCCCCTGCTTCTGCTTCTTCCATTCTGTGGATCTCTAATTTATGCACCTCTTTTGTGGCTTCTTTTTCATTCCTTTACCAGTCATCAGATCATCAATCGTTGGATGGTCAGCACTGACATGAGGAAGCAAAGCCCCTAACAAGACTCCTCCACACAAAGACAGTGCAGAACAATGCATGTTAAGCCAGTAATAGGGAAAAGCGCAACTCTAGGAAGACTATCAGCAATGCTGGTTCTTTGTCCCCAGCTTTCAGGTCCTCTTTATTGGACACTTCTGAATTTCAGTTTTTCAAACATGTTTACAAATCAGTCATTTCTGATACAGTAGCACTTTTTATTTCCACATGTAAATTTAATAACTGTGAGCAGGTGTTTCTCCGTTAGGTCGTAAAAAGTCAAAGGAAAGATTGCTATTTATGCATGTTGTGTTTCTTGTATGTTGATAGCAGAATAAATCTGTGCCTGAGGGAACCTTTGCTTTGTGCTTGTGATGAGATGATTAAACTGCCTAGAAGTATGCAGGGTGATGGCTTCTTCTCTACCGCCAGCAGAGATACTTACATGATCTGTACCGCAGACTGGTTCTTAAAGGAAAACAAAGCTTATTTATAGTTCCACCATCATTTGACCTCGTTATAACAAATCCTGCACTTACAAAATACTCAGTTTACTTGTAAATATACACTCATCGGCTACATTATTAGGTACACCTTGCTAGTACCAGGTTGGGCCCCTTTTGCCTTCATAACTGCCTTACTTCTTCATGACATAGATTCAACAAGGAGTGGTAAAACTTCCTCAGGAATTTAGGTCCATAGTGACATGATGATCACGCAGCTGCTGCCAGGGATGGACTGGCCATTGGGTATACAGGGAGTTTCCTGGTGGGCCGATGGCTCAGTGGGCCGGCTTCAGTGACAGCGGACCGCCGCCCCCCTCCGCTCCTCTGTCTTTCCCTTCCCACAGCGCTCACCTCTTCTCCCTGCCCATAGCACTCAACTGGGGGGGAACAAAGAAGCAGGGGGAGGACCAGAGGAGCAGGGGGTGAAATAATGTCTAGCTTCCCCACTGGTACTGCCTATAAGAGTACCAGTACCAGCCGTTTTACTCTAATGAAGTAAAATGGCTAGTGGCTAGTGAAGGGGAAGAGAAGGGTTGGGTGGCCGGGGGGGGGGTTGCGGGAGTTGTCTGGCCGCTGTGGGAGAGACCTGTCAAAGTGTCCCAGTCTGGATGAAGTCCAGGGCCAAATGTTTGTCCCAGTCCAGCCCTGGCTACTGCAGATTTTTCCGGTGCACATCCATGATGTTAATCTCTTTTTCCATCACATCCCAAAGGTGATCTATTGGATTTAGATCTGGTGACTGTGGAGGGCTGGAGGCCATTGGAGTGCTTTGAATTAATTGTCATGTTCAAGAAACCAGTTTGAGATGATTGAGCTTTGTGACCTGGTGCATTATCCTGCTGGAAGGAGCCATCAGAAGATGGGTACACTGTAGTCATAAAGGGATAGACATGGTCAGTAACAATACTCAGGTATGCCATAGCATTTAAACTATGCTCAGTAGGTACTAAAGGGCCCATAGTATGTCAAGAAAATATCCCCCCACACCATTACACCACCAGCCTGAACCATTGATACAAGAAAGGATGGATCCATGTTTTCTTGTTCTTGAGGCTGGGTTCACACTGGTACGACACAACAGCCATACAACTTTCATTCTACTTTGCTCTGCGACATCGGTCCGACATCGGTCCTACATCCATCCGTCTTTCATGAACAGGATACTACTTTGATCCGACTTTGTGATAGTCTGACTGGTTCTTTGACCAATCAAAACAATCCCAGTGCGAGATAAATTCCTTTTACTGCTGCTGTAATCACAATGTCGGATGTCACATGTCGGATGGTTAGGACAAGGCTCCTACTTTGATCCGACTTCAATGATATTCAATGGGCTGAAGTAGGATCAAAGTCGGACCAAAGTAGTGCAGGAACTTTTTTCAAAGTCGGACTGACTTGTGTCGAACCAGTTAAGACGGCTCTCATAGGGAAACATTGATTTTCATATGTCATGCAACATTAGCTCCTAATGTACAAGTGTGAACCCGGCCTAACTCCAAATTCTGACCCCATCTGAATGTTGCAACTGAAATCGAGACTTGTCAGACCAGCTAACTTTTTTCCAATCTTCTATTGTCCAATTTTGATGAACCTGTAGGAATTGTAGCCTCAGTTTTCCTGTTGGCACCCGGTTTTGTCTTCTGCTGCTGTAGCCCATCTGCTTCAAGGTTGGATGTGTTGTGCATTCAGAGATGGTATTCTGAATACCTTAGGTTGTAACGGGTGGTTATTTGAGTTACTGTTGCCTTTTTATCATCTCAAACCAGTCTGCCCATTGTTCTCTGACATCAACAAGGCATTTTCGTCCACACAACTGCCGCTCCTTTTCAGGTCATTCTCTGTAAACCCTAGAGATGGTTGTGCGTGGAAATCCCAGTAGATCAGCAGTTTTTTAAATACTCAGACCAGCCCATTTGACATCAACAACCATGTCACGTTCAAAGGTACTTAAACCCCTGTCTTCCCCATTTCGTCAGAGTTTTACAATGCCTCATGGGATGTTTAGTTCCGCAACAGCTGGAGGGCTGTAGTTTGGAGATCCCTGATGTAGAGCATGAGTGCTCAACTTGTGGCCCTCTAGCTGTTGCAAAACTACAAGTCCCATGATGCATTGCAAGGTTCACAGGTACAAGCATGACTCCCAAAGGCTGAGGCATGATGAAACTTGTAGTTTTGCAACTGCTGGAGGGCCACAAGTTGAGCACTCATACCAGGGATCTCCAAACTAAAGCCCTCCAGCTGTTGCGGAACTAAACATCCCACAGACATGACTAGACATGATGAGAATTGTAGTTCCTGAACAACTAGAGGGTCATAATTTGGAGACCCCTGCTCTACACATCCAAAATTAAATGAACATGTTTGGCTTTGATTATACTTTAAAGTGTATGTAAAGTCAGGGTAAATCAAAAATGTATTTATTTAAATATCAGGAGTAATCACAACAGCTCCAAAGTGTCTAGGCTGAGAATGACAAAGAGGTCCCACCCACAGCACCGCCTAATGCCTCCTGATAGGACTGCTGTTAACCAATCCTGGGAGGATGTCAGTCTGACTACAGGACTGGAGGCTTGCGGTGCTTCCTGCATGGAGGTTTGTTGTTCCTTTCAAATATCAACTGTGCATGTCTACCAATACTACCCCAGGTCTGATACAAAGCAGGTAAAAGAAGATACAAATGAATGCAGCTGTATAATTATAATAAGTATAATTATATAATGTTAGGCTGCACAATTAAAATGGACACACAGGCAGGATTTTTATTGCAGAAGAGACATCTCCTGCCCTGCCAGATAGGACTTTGTTGTATGGCAGAGCGGTATAAATCTCACAACATATATACAATTCCTTTAGCAGTTAAACAGCCATTTTGTTTATGCATTTCACCTGTTAAGCTGTTTGCCTGGAGTTCAGCTTTAACCTTGCCCTTACTAGGTGTGCTTGGATCATAAATCTGGCTGAACAGAATCACAGAAGACATAAGACATGTAAGACATTGCATGCATTTAAACTAAGTCATTGCTTGTTTGCTTGGACATCAGCTTAAAAGTAATGTGATGTAAATATGGAAAGCACAGTGGCTTAGTGGTTAGCACTTCTGCCTTGCAGCACTGGGGTCACTGGTTTGGATTCCAAACATGATACTACCTGTATTGGGTCTGCATGTTTGGAGACTCCGCCACACTCCAAAAAAAATTCTGCTAGGCTGATTGTCTCTTGTCTAGATTTGGCCCTAGTGTGTGTATGCATGTGTACTAGGGATTGTAAGCTCCTTGAAGGCAGAGGCTGATGTAAATGTACAATATATGCTCCTCCAGGTCAGGAACTGATGCAAATGTACAATACAGTATCTCACAAAAGTATCAACACTGAAGAAATTACACTTTGCTACAAAGCAGTGAGTGTATAGCTTGTATAACAGTGTAAATTTGCTGTCCCACTCAACACACAATCATTAATGTCTAAACTGCTGGAACAAAAGTGAGTACACCCCTAAGTGAAAATGTCTAAAGTGTCAATATTTTGTGTGGCCACCATTATTTTCCAGCACTGCCTTAACCCTCTTGGGCATGGAGCTCACCAGAGACTCACAGATTACCACTGGACTCCTCTTTCACTCCTCCACAGGGCCGCCATCAGGGGGTACAGGCAGTACACCTGTAAGGGGCCCGGAGGTCCCCAGGGGCCCGGATGGCAACCCCCTTTTTTTTGTAAGGGGTCCGGAGGTCCCCAGGGCCCCGGATGGCACCCCCCCTTTTTTTTATTTATTTTTTATAAAAAAAATGTTTGCTTTTTTATATATATTTTTCATTACAGTAAAGGGCACAGAGGTCCCCAGGGGCCCGGAGGTCCCCAGTGCCCCGGATAACAACCCCCCCCTTTTTTTTTATATAAAAAAAATATATATATATATAAATAAATACATACATACAGCCCTCAAAAAATCCACTCGCCTGCTCGCATTTTGCGAGTGGAATTTGAGGGCTGACGAGGAAGGGCTGCCTGGGAGATGGGGGGCGAGCACCGCCGGCAGCCTGTGTGGAATGGGAGTCCTTCTCCCAGTGACTGCGGAGGGGGAAGAGAGAGAGAGCCGCCCGGATGTTTAGAGCGCAGCGCGGGGAACACAGCGATAACAGTTTCCTTTTTTAATTGCTGTGTTCCCTGCCGCTCGCTGTCAGATCCAGCCGTGCCTCCTGGTCCCGGGACTTTGATAGACAGATCACCCGTCCAATCCTGGTGACGGGTGATCTGTCAATCAAAGTTCCCCAGCCAGGAGGCGGGGCTGAATATGACGTTGAGCGGCAGGAACACGGCAATTAAAATGAAAACTGTTACCACTGTGTTCCCCGAGCTGCACTCTGATTACCTGGGCAGCTCTCCTGTTCCTCTCCTCCCCTGCACAGATAGGCTGCATAGTGGACACAGGCTAAATGGTGAACACAGGCTGCATATGGTGAACACAGGCTGCATATGGTGAAAATGGGCTGCATATGGTGAAAACGGGCTGCATATGGTGAACACGGGCTGCTTTGGTGAACATGGGCTGCATGTGGTGAACACGGGCTGCATGTGGTGAACACGGGCTGCATGTGGTTAACACGGGCTGCATGTGGTGAACACGGGCTGCATGTGGTGGACACGGGCTACATGTGGTGAACACGGGCTGCATGTGGTGGACACGGGCTGCATGTGGTGAACACGGGCTGCATTTGGTGGACACGGGCTTCATTTGGTGGACACGGGCTGCATTTGGTGAACACGGGCTACATTTGGTGAACACGGCTGCATTTGGTGGACACGGGCTGCATTTGGTGAACACGGGCTGCATTTAGTGGACACGGGCTGCATTTGGTGGACACGGGCTGCATTTGGTGGACACGGGCTGCATGGTGAACACAGGCTGCATGGTGGACACAGGCTGCATGGTAAATACAAGCTGCATGGTAAACACAGGCTGCATGTGGTGGACACAGGCTGCATGTGGTGGACACAGGCTGCTTGTGGTGGACACAGGCTGCCTGCATTGGTGGGCACGGATACAGTTGTTGTTAATATTTATTTTTATAACTTAAAGTGGTTGTATAGGCTTTTTTTAAACTTTTACCTACAAGTAAGCCTATAATAAGGCTTACATGTAGGTATAAAGAATATCTCCTAAACCTGTATGTTTTAGGAGATATTCCGCTCGCAACGCGCCGCTGATTGCAGCGGCACATGCGCAGCGGGATGTTTGGCTAAAGGGCCGGCAGCGGCCGGACCTTGCCGGATTGAAGTCTCCCGCGCGCATCGCCGCTCCAGCCAATCACAGCGCTGGAGCGGCGATACCCGGAAGACACGCCGAGTCAAGATGACATCTCGCTCTGCGTGGACCAGGTAAGTTCTCTTCACCTCGTTCCGAGGTAAGTATTTCATAATGAGCTAGTATGCGGCGCCTTTCAGATGAAAAAAAAAAAAAAACATCATCGCGGGTATACAACCGCTTTAACCACTTAAGAACCCCTTCACGCCGATATACGTCGGCAGAATGGCACGGCTGGGCACATCAACGTATAGGTACGTTGCTCTTTAAGCCTAGCCGTGGGGTCGCGGGCGCGCGCCCACGACGCGCTCCCGCGACCCGGTCCGAAGCTCCGTGACCGGGGGACTCGCAGACCTCATCGCCGCTGGAGTCCCACGATTGGTCCCGGAGCTGAAGAACGGGGAGAGCCGTGTGTAAACACGGCTTCCCCGTTCTTTACTGTGGCGGCAGCATCGATCGTATGATCCCTTTTATAGGGGGACACAATCGATGATGTCACACCTACAGCCACACCCCCCTACAGTTGTAAACACACTTCAGGTCACACATAACCCCATCAGCGCCCCCTGTGGTTAACTCCCTGTAACGGACACATGCATGCTGCCGAGACAGTTATAATCTTCGTGCAGGGGGACTACAAGGAACTGCATGGCTTGTCACAAGTGGAGGTACCACAGTGTATTCTGAGCTCAAAGGGTTAATTGGACAAGTTTCTTTTCATTGTTGAATGCTAATGTTCCCTTCGCATAGATAATGAACTTTTCTTTTGTGTGCAGGTAAACAGCCCCCCTGTGAGGTGTATGCTGATGGGGATTATGTGTGAGTGATAATTGTTTTAAAGGTTAATTGAATTCTATGTGCCTGGCCAGGAAATGTTAAGTGGGGTGAGGTGCCGAAGCGTCTAGAAACTGGCCAAGTGATTAATTCAAGGAGATGTCATTGTTTCAGGGGGTCTGTGTTGAAGCCCCCTACTGGGTGAAGGGGGGGGCGGAAACTGTCATTGTTCTTGTAACAGTTGTAAGCAGATATAAGCAGGTGAAATATGCCAAATAAAGTCAGTCTGCTTGACCCTCCAAACGTAGCACGTCTCGTTTCTTGGAAGGGCGTTCGATGGGATATACCGGCGGTACCTGCATATCATAACTTGTCAGCAAAAAGGACGTCTCCAACGGCCGATACCCCTCACTACCAGTGGGTAGCCGTTACATTGGTTGGCAGTAGTGGGATGGTCCTTTTATCCAAAGAGCAAGTTCTGAATGGAGTCGCAGTACGCCAGGCTGAAAAGATCCACACTGAAAGATCTATTGGAGATTCGTGGTAGGAGCGCCAGCAACAGACCACGGAGGGAGCTGATAGCTGACCTGCTGGAGCTGGACGAAATGGATGGATCCATGGAAGGAACGGTGCCCCTTGCACCGGTCAGCGAGGAAGATGTAATTACTGGGATTGTACAGCGGAGATTATCCTTGTATCCAGAAACGTCCGTGGAACTAATCAACCAGCTGTTCCGGGAAGCAAGGGAAGAAATACAAACGAAGAGGGGACAAGAACTGGAACTGGTAAGAGCGAGACAGCCCATTACACCTGCAGTTCCTACCCCCCCACCCGCTGCTACAGGAAAGAAAATACCGTTCACTGCATTTAAAGCTTTTGTAGAAAGTGAGGAGGAAATCGATGGATATTTGGCGGACTTTGAGAGGCAGTGCTCACTACACCAGGTACCACCAGAACAATGGGTCACTATTTTGTCGGGGAAATTGTCGGGCAAAGCCAATGAAGCTTTTCGGGCTCTCGCCCCAGAGGATATTTTACAATACCAGCAAGTTAAAAAGGCGCTGCTAACCCGATACGCCGTAACGCCAGAAGCCTACCGCCGGCGCTTCCGGGAGTCCAAGAAGATGGCTGTGGACTCCCACATGGAATGGGCAAACCAGTTACAAAGGGTGGCATCCCTTTGGGTCCAAGGGTGCAAGGCCAACACCGGGGAGGAAGTATTACAGCTGTTCCTAATGGAACATTTCTTCCAAGACCTGGCCGCAGACATACAAGACTGGGTACGAGATCGCCATCCCGCTAACTTAAACGAGGCGGCTCGGCTAGCAGATGAGTACGCGGAGACAAGGAAAGTAAGCCAGGGTACTATGCGGCTGGCTCAGAAGGTGGTACCGCGTACTCCAACCGTCACCCCATGCCCAGAGTTTCGGGCTCCAGTCCCACCAGGACCACCACGTCCTCAGGGGCCTAACAACTACCCCCGGGATTCGTCTAGGGTGACGTGCCATCACTGCAGCAACACGGGACATATTGCTCGTTATTGCCCTCTAAGAGCTACAAATAACAATTGGAGACGCACAACACCCAACACAGAGGTCACTCCATCACGTCCCTCTGCGGCCCACTGCCTGGAGACCGAGGGGGGCCCGGAGGAATGTCTGGGGATTTTGTATGAGGCAGACCCAATACAAGCTGCCTCCCCAGATAACCGTCAGCATCACCGTCAGGAGGTACGGGTGAATGGACAAGTAGCACAAGGCTTAAGAGATACCGGGGCCACTGTCACTCTGGTTCAAAAACATCTGGTAAAGCCAGAGAACCTCTCCACTCGTACAATTGCCGTCCGGGTCGCAGGGGGCGCTGTATTCCGCTTACCCACCGCCCGGGTGCACTTAGACTGGGGAGTCGGGTCAGGAAAGACCACCGTTGGTATCATGGACAACCTACCGGCCGAGGTTGTGCTGGGCAACGACATTGGCCCTCTGACTTCGGCGTATCTACCTACACCTGATGCAGCTTGCCCCGTGACCACCCGCTCACAGACCCGTATCACAGATGATCCTACAACAGGCCAGGAGACCCAGGTAAGCCAAGAACCGACATGTAACCCCACTACGGTAGAGAGACCCATAGCTTGGGACACCCCAGAGGAATTTGGGAGGGAAACTAGGGAGGACTCCACCCTTCAAAAGTATCGAGAATTAGCAGACAGTAGAGGGGATGAGCGGGAACGTTTTATATGGGAGGGTGACAGGTTATACAGATTGACTGAAGGCAGAAAGAGAGGCGGTGTCCCTTCGCAAAAGCGCCAACTAGTGGTACCCAGAAAGTACCGGTTGGAACTTCTCCGAATCGGCCACGACATTCCGTTGGCAGGGCACCTAGGGGGTAACCGCACCACCTACAGGATCACCCAGACTTTCTTTTGGCCAGGGATCTCGAAGGATGTGCGACGTTACTGCAGCACCTGTGACGTATGCCAACGGGTAGGAAAAAGAGGGGACCACCCTAAGGCTCGACTGTCACCTATGCCCGTGATCGAGGAACCGTTTAGCAGGGTAGCAGTCGACCTAGTGGGACCTCTACCTAACCCCAGTCCCTCAGGTAAGAAATACATTCTTACCGTAGTAGACTATGCTACCCGCTACCCGGAGGCCGTCGCTCTGACGAATATTCAGGCGGACACTGTTGCCAGTGCGCTCGTCGGGATATTCACCCGAGTGGGGTTCCCTCAGGAAATCCTGTCCGACCGAGGGACCCAGTTTACTGCAGATCTAACCCAAAAGTTATGGAAGGTCTGCGGTATTAAGACCCTGCTTAGTTCACCGTACCACCCTCAGACCAACGGTCTCTGTGAACGCTTTAATGGTACCCTCAAGCAATTGCTGCGGACCTTTACGGCGGAATACAGAGACTGGGAGCGATTTTTGCCGCACCTCTTGTTTGCCTATCGAGAGGTACCGCAGGAATCCACAGGGTTCTCTCCCTTCGAGCTGCTCTATGGACGGAGAGTGCGAGGCCCCCTCGACCTCATCCGGGAGCACTGGGAGGGCGAGACAGAACATGAAGGTGTCCCCATTGTGCCATATGTGCTGGAAATGCGGGACCGCATGGAACATTTAGCTCGGATGGCACGGGACCATCTCCAAACGGCCCAGGGACGACAGAAACACTGGTACGACCGGGGCGCCCGTCAGAGAACGTTTCAAGTGGGCCAGAAGGTGCTGGTGCTTAGGCCTGTCAAAGGGAATAAGCTCCAGACCTCATGGCAGGGCCCTTACAAAGTGGTAGCGCAAGTCTGCGATACTACATATGTAATCGCCAGCAGCCAAGATGAAAGGGTCCAGAAATCCTTTCATGTAAACTTATTAAAAGAGTATCAGGAAAGACCAGAGGATGTAGCAGCCATATGTATTCCAGCCACTGAAGACCCCGACAGCTTACCCATCCCAGATCTATTAGCAGATTCGGAACCTAAGACTCTGCTCAATACGATACAGCTAGGGGAGCGGTTACCTCCCGCAGAAAAGGGACAGATGCGACAATTGATAACTGAGAAAGGACTGACATTTTCCCAGGAGCCCGGGTACACTCTCTTAGCGACTCACTACGTAGAGACCCCAGGACAAAACCCGCTCAGACAGACTCCCTACAGAATCCCTGAGGCAGTAAAAGAGGAGATGAGGAAGGAAATACAAGAAATGTTAAGACTGGGGATCATAGAACCATCTGACAGCCCCTGGGCCTCGCCCGTTGTCCTAGTACCCAAAAAGGACGGAACAACCCGATTCTGTGTCGATTACCGACGCCTCAATGACAAAACCGTGACAGATGCCTACCCCATGCCCCGAGTAGACGAGCTATTAGATCGTATTGCCAGGGGACGTTATCTGACCACAATCGATCTGTGCAAAGGGTATTGGCAGATTCCCCTGTCCAAGGAGGCTATCCCTAAGTCGGCATTTGTCACCCCATTTGGCTTATTCCAGTTCAAGGTCATGCCATTTGGGATGAAGAACGCCCCAGCCACATTTCAGCGCTTAGTGGACCGCCTCCTTGATGGCTTCCAGGATTTTGCTTGCGCGTACCTGGATGACATTGCGATCTATAGTGAGACTTGGGGGGAACACTTGAGGCATGTTGAGGCTGTACTGGATCAGATTAGGGCCGCCGGCCTAACCCTGAAGCCAGAAAAATGTAATTTCGGGATGGCAGAAGTCCAGTACTTGGGACACAGAGTGGGGTGTGGGAAACAACGACCAGAACCCGCTAAGGTTGAGGCTGTAGCCAATTGGCCAACTCCCCACACTAAGACCCAGGTACTGGCATTTCTAGGGACAGCGGGGTATTACAGAAAATTTGTCCCTGACTATAGTACCATTGCCAAACCCCTGACGGATTTGACCAAAAAGAATTTGCCTAGAGTAGTCCTGTGGTCTCCCGCCTGTGAAACAGCATTCCAAACCTTGAAACAAGCATTGATCAACGCACCTGTTCTATCTGCCCCCGTCCCTAACAAAAGATTTGTCGTTCATACAGATGCGTCCATGTATGGACTGGGGGCAGTTCTAAGCCAGATCGGGGAGGATGGAGGAGAACACCCTGTCGCGTACCTGAGTAGAAAACTATTACCCAGGGAAGTGAGCTACGCGGCCGTGGAAAAGGAATGTTTAGCCCTGGTTTGGGCCTTAAAGAAGCTCACACCCTACCTGTATGGTCAGGAATTCACCCTGATCACGGACCATAACCCACTAGTATGGCTGAACCGAGTAGCCGGAGATAATGGGCGCTTGCTAAGATGGAGCTTGGCCCTACAACCCTACAATTTTTCTATCCAATACCGCCCTGGCAGATTCAATGGGAATGCCGACGGACTGTCCAGGCAAACTGAACTTTTACCCTAACAGCAGACCGGACATCCCCAAGTTGATCCGAAAAGGATCAATCCGGGTCTGCCGGAGTGTTCCACAAAGGGGGAGTAGTGTAACGGACACATGCATGCTGCCGAGACAGTTATAATCTTCGTGCAGGGGGACTACAAGGAACTGCATGGCTTGTCACAAGTGGAGGTACCACAGTGTATTCTGAGCTCAAAGGGATAATTGGACAAGTTTCTTTTCATTGTTGAATGCTAATGTTCCCTTCGCATAGATAATGAACTTTTCTTTTGTGTGCAGGTAAACAGCCCCCCTGTGAGGTGTATGCTGATGGGGATTATGTGTGAGTGATAATTGTTTTAAAGGTTAATTGAATTCTATGTGCCTGGCCAGGAAATGTTAAGTGGGGTGAGGTGCCGAAGCGTCTAGAAACTGGCCAAGTGATTAATTCAAGGAGATGTCATTGTTTCAGGGGGTCTGTGTTGAAGCCCCCTACTGGGTGAAGGGGGGGGCGGAAACTGTCATTGTTCTTGTAACAGTTGTAAGCAGATATAAGCAGGTGAAATATGCCAAATAAAGTCAGTCTGCTTGACCCTCCAAACGTAGCACGTCTCGTTTCTTGGAAGGGCGTTCGATGGGATATACCGGCGGTACCTGCATATCATAACTTGTCAGCAAAAAGGACGTCTCCAACGGCCGATACCCCTCACTACCAGTGGGTAGCCGTTACACTCCCAAACTGCAACTGTCATTTTCACAATAAACAATGGGGTAGATTCACGTATGTCCGCGCAATCATATGGTGGCGCAGCATATCGTATTTACGCTACACCGCGGTAACTTACAGGAGCAAGTGCTGTATTCACAAAGCGCTTGCTCCGTAAGTTGCGGCGGCGTAGCGTAAAAAGGGGCCAGCGTAAGCGCGCGTAATTCAAATGTGGAAGGGGGGGCGTGTTTTATGTAAATTTATGATGACCTGACGTGATTGACGTTTTGTCGGCATGCGCCGTCCGTGTACATATCCCAGTGTGCATTGCTTCCAAGTACGGCGCAACGACGTATTGGTTTCGACATGAACGTAAATTACGTCCAGCCCTATTCGCGAACGACTTACGCAAACAACGTAAAAAAATCAAATTTCGAAGCGTGAACGACGTCCATACTTAACATTGGCTGCGCCTCCTAATAGCAGGAGCAACGTTACGCCGAAAAAGCCTTAACGCGAACGACGTAAAAAACAAACGCCGGGCGCACGTATGTTTGTGAATCGGCGTATCTAGGAAATTAGCATATTCTACGCCGACAACAACGGAAGCGCCCCTAGCGGCCAAAGTTATATTGCACACAATTCTACACCGCCGCAATCAAGTTACGTCGGTGGAGGAAGCCTATTTTTTCAGCGTAACTGCCTTTGAGAATAGGCGTAACGATACACGGGCGCGGATTTCAAATTATGACGGCGTATCTGGAGATACACCGCCGCAAAAGATACGTGAATCTACCCCAATGCATTTTAAATGCATTTTTTGCTGTGAAAATGACAGTGGTCCGAAAAATGTGTCAAAATTGTCCGAAGTGTCCGCCATAATGTCATTAGTAGTAAAAAAATAAAAAATGCAATAAAACTATCCCCTATTTTGTAAACGCTATAAATTTTGCGCAAACCAACCAATAAACGCTTATTGCGATTTTTTTTTTACCAAGAATAGGTAGAAGAATACGTATCGGCCCTAAACTGAGGAAATTTTTTTTTTATATATATTTTTGGGGGATATCTATTATAGCAAAAACTAAAAAATATTGTTTTTTTTTTTCAAAATTGGCGCTCTATTTTTGTTTATAGCGCAAAAAATAAAAATCGCAGAGGTGATCAAATACCACCAAAAGAAAGCTCTATTTGTGGGGAAAAAAGGACGCCAATTTTGTTTGGGAGCCACGTCGCACGACCGCGCAATTGTCTGTTAAAGCATCGCAGTGCCGAATCGCAAAACCTGGCCTGGGCATTTAGCTGCCTAAAGGTCCGGGGCTTAAGTGGTTAACGTTCATGTGCGTGTAAGGCAGGTGTCTCAATACTTTTGGTAATATAGTGTGTGTGTGTGTGTGTGTGTGTGTGTGTGTATATATATATATATATATATATATATATATATATATATATATCTGGATAACAGAATTATTAACATGCTAAGAACTATTTTCATTTATATTATTTATGATCTTTAGTCCAGCAGCCAGTATACAGCATGTGCTATGTCAAGAAGGATCTTAATCATTTAAATGAATTTGAGATGAAGAATGTCTTACCACGCATCACAAAATGATTTTACCTTTAGTGTAAGAATACAGGGAAGCAACATGAAAGGAAAATATTGCATTTATTGCCATGTGTATTAAAAGAGACAGGTGGCTAGGTGGGTGTCATGGCACAAGCCAAGTATGTGGAAACCAGTGAGATTAAATTTAGAAGCAAGTCACTGGGAATGCTCGAGTTGCTTTGAAGCTTGAAACGTACAGGTGGTATTTTTCTGTGAATCCACAAATCCTGATAACACTAACACAGGTGTTCAGTGCCTCACTTCTCTGCAGTACATGATCACACTGTATGGCTGCTTAACCCACTGCAGAGCTGCTATCAAGTTTTCCAGAGTTAAAGAGAAATGTACTGTATCGGAGAAAAACTACTACCACTTTTTCCATCATGATTATAAGAGGTAAACATTATTAAACTAAAAATTAAAAGGGAATTAAAAATATCGAAATTGTATTTTATTTTTGTGTGTGTGTTGTTGGATTGTTTGTTCCGCCTTACAAGGCAGCTAGTTATTTTGTTTTTGTGTTTTTTTTCTGCAAGGCAAGGAGGCAGTACGAATTGGTGAAATTTCACAGTGTGATTTGTGTTTTAACAGGTGCAAATTTAAAGTGATTATAAAGTCTGTTTTTTTTTCCTATAAAAGTAACAAACATGTTATACTTACCTGCTCTGTGCAGTGGATTTGCACAGAGCAGCCAGGATCCTCCTCTTTTTGGGTCCCTCTTCTGTGATCCTAGTTCCTCCCTCCTGTTGAGTGCCCCCACAGCAAGCAGCTTAATATGGGGGCACCCGAGCCGAGCCACAGCTCCCTGTGTCCATTCAGACAGGGAGCACCGGCCCCCTCTCTCTCCTAATTGGCTAGCTTACTTTGATTGTCATTGGCTGCCGCTGCTGTGTCTCACCCAATCAGAAGGGAGAGTCTCAGGCGACTGAGACACTCGTGGACATTGCTGGACAAAGAAGGACCTCAGGTAAGTGTTAGGGAGGCTGCTGCATACAGAAGTTTGTTTTATCCTAATGCATAGAATGCATTAAAGTGGATGTAAACCCAATTTTTTTTCTTTTTTTGCTGTCACAATGAAGAGTATAGGATTTCATGTTATCTGTGCCCAGTCTTGCCACAAAAGTTAATCCAGCTATGAGCAAACCTCTTTTCTTTTTTCAGTGACGGGAGAAAACTTTTGTCCGTTCCGCCCCCTTGCTGTGAATGACAGGTTATTTACATATCTCATGCACTATTTTTAAATTCCCACACCCACTCCTTTTCTGAAGTCATGTGGTCACTTTTCTAGATTTTGACTGGATGTTAGTGATCATAGCAGAATTCAGTGTAAGAAATACACAGGAATAAATGCAATGTTGACAAGGGGAGTGTAGAGGTGGGCGGGGAGTCTACTGACATCACGACTCCACCCACCGAGCTCCAGACAACAGATCCACCCACAGAATCTGCAGTTTTTCAGGTCTCATAACAGACAGACAGAGGGGAGACATTAGACAGGGAGGGATACATGCAGGAGGTATGTATATCCTTATAGATCAGCACTATGGCAGTAGTTTAGAAAGGATGAGAGTGGGTTTACATCGACTTTAAGATAAAAAAAACTTTCTGCCTTTAGAACCACTTTAACCACTTCAGCCCCTGGAAGATTTGGCAGCCCAATGACCAGGCCATTTTTTGAGATTCGGTACTGCTTCGCTTTAACTGGCGGTCAGTGTAAACACAATGGCCCGGATTCAGAGACGACTTACGCCGACGTATCTATTGATACGCTGTGTAAGTTCTTAGATGTGCCGTCGTATCTATGCGCCCTATTCAGGGAACAAGATACGCCTGAATTTTGCCAAGGTACGACCAACGTAAGTCTCCTACGCCGTCGTATCTTGGGTGCATATTTACGCTGGCCGCTAGGGGCGCTTCCATAGATTTACACGTCGAATATGCAAATGACCTAGATACGCCAATTCACAAACGTACTTGCGCCCGCTACGCCGTTTACGTAAGGCTTACGTCCGGCGTAAAGTTACCCCTGCTATATGAAGCACAGGTAATGCAAAGTATGGACGTCGGAAACAAGCGTATGTTTTTACGTCGTTTACGTAAGTCGTACGTGAATGGGGCTGTGCGTAGGTTACATTCACGTCACAGGCATTGAGCCGGCGTATCTTAGGGCGTAGTTTCGACGTGATACTGAGCATGCGCGCGCATGCGCGCTCATGCGCCGTACGTTCGGCGCTTCATTTACATGGGGTCACGATTCATTTCCATACAACACGCCCACTACCAGCCTACTTTGAATTATGCGGGCTTATGCTGGCCCATTTACTCTACGCCGCCGTAACTTAGGGAGCAAGTGCTTTGTGAATACAGTACTTGCCTCACTAAGTTATGTCAGCGTAGCGCATATGAGATGCGCTACGCCCGACTTAAGATGCGCGGCTGTACGTGAATCTGGCCCAATATTTCCCCGGTTTTCCTAGTGACATGTCACTGATCGTCTGTTCCCTGTCATCGGGAACAGTAATCAGTGATGTGTCACGGCAAACAACGCCCCCTAACAGTTAGAAGCACTCCCTAGGTCACACTTAACCCCTTCAGTGCCCACTACAGGTTAACCCCTTCACTGCCAGTGATATTTCTACATTATTCAGTGCATTTTTAAAGCACTGATCTCTGTATAAATGACAATGGTCCCAAAATGGTGTCAAAAGTGTCCGATGTGTCCGCCATAATGTTGCAGTCACGATAAAAATCGCTGATCGCCGCCATTACTAGTAAAACAAAAATTATTAATAAAAATGCCATAAAACTATCCCCTATTTTGGATTATTGCACAATTTTTACCAAAAACATGTAGAAAAATACGTATTGACCTAAACTGAGGAAAAAAATGTTTTTTTTTATACATTTTTCGGGGATATTTATTATAGCAAAAAGTAAAAAATATTGTTTTTTTTTTTTCAAAATTTTGTTTACAGCGCAAAAAATAAGAACCGCAGAGGTGATCAAATACCACCAAAAGAAAGCTCTATTTGTAGGAAAAAAAGGACACCAATTTTGTTTGGGAGCCACGTCGCACGACCGCGCAATTGTCAGTTAAAGCGACGCAGTGCCGGATCGCAAAAAGGGGCAAGGTCCTTAACCTCCCTGGCGGTATGATTCTTTCAGAAAAAACATGCTAAAAGCGGTACCATTATTTGCAAGGAAATTTGGCGTTTTATATTGTAGGTCTGTAATTTTTAGAAATAACTCACTTAAATCTGACCAAACAAGATTCTAATAGGCATCCCGTGTATTACATTTTTTTTAAAACAAAATTATAAATTATAATATAATAAATAATTATAAATAATTATAACAAATAATAATATAATTATAATAAAAATTATTCAATAATGTAATCAAATCAAAATCACTGAAATTTGCTCAGTTGCAGAATTGTCGCTGTCATTACTTTTATTTTTTTATGACGAATTTCCCCACAAATCGCTATCGCACAATTCTGCAAGTGATTATAATTTATTATCGCTGTTTTTTAGCTGATCTAAAACTATTTTTGACATAAAGGGACACTTTTGGTTGCTATGGACAATCTACAGTTTGCAGGGAGAAAAAAAGGTTTTTATTATATAAAATGACATGCAGGACACTGGGCAGACCACTAGGGACAGGGGGGGTGTGTTTTTTTTACATACAGTACTGTAATCTATAAGATTACAGTATACTGTGTGTATAGTGTTTGTTTACGTTTTTGAATTTGGCGCCGTTCTCCGTCCCCGTGCGTCGTAACGTCGCAGGGAACGGAGATCGGCGTCACACGGAGGCACTATGTGAATCGAGCGAGGTCCCGCTCGCTCACACAGCGCGGTGGCATCGCTGGATCCAGGGACAAGGTAAGTAAAAAGTGCCTGTGGATCTAGCGAGGCAAGCCCGAGACTGACTCGGGGTTACCGATAGTAGCAAGAAAATCTAACCCCGTGTCAGTCTCGGGAAGACCGCCAGGGAGGTTAACCTGCATAATGGTCCGGGTCTTAAGTGGTTAAAGGGGTTGTATGGCTTCAGGGTTTAAAAACAAAAATAACAAACATGTTATACTTACCTCCACTGTGCAGTTTGTTTTGCACAGTGGCACCGATCCTGGTCTTATGGGGTTCCTCGGCAGCTATCACGGCTCCTCCCCGCAAGCACTAACCCCCTTCATGGGAAGCTCTCTCCCAAGGGGGTTAGCTTGCGGGCGCGCTCCTGTGATACAGCCGGCGGCTATAGCACCGTGTCATTGGATGTGACTGAGAGCAGCGCGAGTCAATGGCTGCGCTGCTATCAATCTCCAATGACGAGCCGCCTCAAGCAGGGAGAAACCATTGTGGGAACGAGCCCAGGAGTTTCGTGGCTTAGGTAAGTAAAGGGGGGGGGGGGGTAAAATGCATTAAGGTAAAAACACAAAGCTTTACAACCCCTTTAAACTGAGCTATCTATACCCTGGCTTAGGTATCTAATAAAAATTATAATCATCTTCCTACTCAATGAAGGACTACTTAACTCAAATCAAGTACTTCTGGGTTGTAATGGTCACTGATGTGCCATTCAGCTAAGGGTCTTAATGGAGACTATTTTTACTCTAGTTTTAATCTGAGACCACACATGGACAAGTCTTCCCTTTCTTGGCTTTGTTAGATGTGTCTTCTTCCTCCCCCACCAGCCATGAGACTATCCTCATTGTCTGCTCTCTATGAATTCCCAAGTGCCAGTGTTGTCTAATCCTGCTGAACTGTAGTTGGGCATGATACTGGAGATTTCATTAGTGTTTAATTAAAGGAAACCCAAATTTCCATTCAACTGAAACAGCTTTTCACCCTAAATGGAATTTAAGGATGTTTCTATAACTACATACAAAATCACAGAATGTGGGATATCTATCCAATATATAATAATATAATATATCCTAATAAGACAAATTTTAATTCTTGGCATAAACAATTTAGATATGTGAGACCTATTATCACACACCAATGTAGATAGTAATTGTCTTTATAGTTTTTTTTGTTTGTTTAAGCTGAAAATATTATTTCTATATTAAATCCTAAACTCTTTTATGAAAGCCAGAAGGGTCCCACCATCACAACAACTCTTTAGCAAAAGTGCTGATATTTCATCTGACAGCCTTGTTCAAATGGGGGATTAAACAATAAGTGAGACAGCTGTGGTACCCATCCGTACAAGTGTTACCTTGGAGAGGCAGCTCACCACCTCATTCTTTCTCCCAATGTCTCACAAAACATTAAAATCACTCAAAATACAATGTATCTTATTGAGTCTTTGTGCGCCACCATTGCGTATTTTCCATTTCCAAATATGATGATGCAACACATTTATACCTTTTTTAATAAAAGCTGTATAATTTGGTAATTCACATACAGTAACATAAATCACTGTAAGTAAGAAAGTAAATACAAGATCATGACATGAGATGTATTAGGAGTATTTATTTGCCTTTTATATATCCACTAGATTAGTGAATATTTATATTTTAATGACTTACAAAAAAATAATCAGTGGGTTGCAATAAAAAAGGGACATGACAGTTACACAATCCAGGTAGAGTCATTGGGCCAGATCCACATACATGTAGAACGGCGCAGCGTATCAGAGATACACTATGCCGCCGTACCTTACCTGGCGCATTTTCGAATCCTCAGCGATTTTGCACCGTAAGGTACGGCGGCGTAGTGTATTTCTGGCAGCGGATTTGAAATTGGGCAGGTTGGGGGCGGGTTTCATTTAAATGAAGCGCGTCCCCATGCCAAATGAACTGTGCATGCGTCGTCCCGAAATTTCCCGCTGTGCATTGCGCTAAATGACGCCGCTAGGACGTAATTTTTTTAACCTAGACGTGAGTTACGTCCATCCCTATTCACGGACGGCTTACGCAAAAAAAAAATTCAAATTTCGACGCAGGAACAACGGCCGTACTTAACATGGCAATTCTATGTATACGCCGCAAAATACCAGCTTTAACTATACGCCAGAAAAAGCCGACTACAGATGACGTTAGAAAATGCGACGGCCGCGCGTACGTTCGTGGATCGTCGTAAATCGCTAATTTGCATACCCGACACGGAAAACGCCACCCAGCGGACGCCGAAGTATTGCATCTTAGATCCGAAGACGTACACCTGTCGGATCTAACCCAGAAGCCGTCGGATCTTGTTTTGAGGATTCAAAACAAAGATACAACGCAAGAATTTTGAAATTACGCGGCATATCAATAGATACGCCGGCGTAATTTCTTTGTGAATCTGGCCCATTGTTCCCTTTTAAGACCAGATTTTTTTTCAGGGATGCTCATTTTTTTTAATAGCTATGCCTAATGCCGCGTACAGACGGTCGTTTTTTGTGATGAAAAAAAACGACGTTTTAAATCATGAAATAAAACTAAGTTTTTGAAACTTCATTTTCAAAAACGACGTTGCCTACACACCATCGTTTTTCAAAATGCTCTAGCAAAGCGCGGTTACGTTCAGCACGTACGACGGCACTCTGTTCCATTGAAGCTCGCTTCATAACTTGCTTCTGAGCATGCGCGGGTTTAAAAACGTCGTTTTGCCCACACACACACTATCATTTTAATTGACACAAAAAACGATGTTTTGAAAAACGACACAAAAAAATTCGAGCATGTTCGATTTTTTTTTTTTGGTCGTTTTTCAGAAGACATAAAACAACGTTTTCCCCACACACGGTCATTTTAAAAGACGTTTTCAAAAACGTTGTTTTTTTTCATCACAAAAAACGTCCGTCTGTACGCGGCATTATACATGGTTCTTTTGACATTCTTCTTTTCATCTGCCGCATTCACATTTTCTGCCCAGAGAATGCAAGGGGCTATAAAGGAAGTATAGCTATAAAGGGAGAAGATGTACATGTTGTAGATGAAAAAATATTGTCCAGAGAGCAGAAAATATATGACTACCCTTAGCGACACTGCCACACTCATGACAGCATGTCACTTAGCTATGCTTAGGTAGAGCAAACACTGAAGATACAGCATGTTTGAGGAGCTGTCCAGCAGCTGCAGCACTAGATCTCAGCAAAACTGCTTGCAGCATACGAAACACTGAACAATGAATGTCTCAAAAATCGAATTTTCAAATGCATATTAACCTATGAATAGATGTATTTCTCATTTCACATACTCGATTTGTCATATGCTGTGTGTACATTCTTTTTCAATTTAGTAATTACTTTTTTTAAATCCAAACTCCAGGCCGAATAAAAATACAATGTAATCCAGTTATGTATTGACTAAAAATAATTAAATGTATATTTTATGGATCTAGCAAAGCATCTGAATCCAGCCTTATATCAGCCTTAGGCATTATGAAAGGCGCAAGTTTTGTGGAAGTGGCTGCATTTCAAGCATGTGTGACAGCAGTTCTGCAATCGATTCCTAAAGAGACCTTTGCAGGGCTGTATCCTGGCCTAGGCCAACAAGCCCCAGGCCTAGGGCAGCACGTTGCAGGGGGGCAGCACGGAAAGAGTCCCCGCTGGCTTGCGCTACACTGTTAGTGTAGCGCCAGTCTTATGGGGCGTACTGGACAGAGAGGCAAATTAGTCTAGTGCCCCCATAAAGCAGCCGAACTGCTTCCTTGCCAGCATTCCGCAACTGTGGGGGGGCGGAGCTTCTAATTTTGACTCTCCTATTATCCTGAACCCTAAACCTTCCTCACTATGCTATGTATTTTCTGCTGCACCATTGGCATGGTTATATCTTCTTAGTCCTCTCCATAAAATTTGCAGAATTTTGTGCCTAAAGTTTAACTATAGGCAACACTTTTTTTTAGGGAAGGGCGGGTCTTAAACAGCAAGGGGTGTGGCCTTGACAGGAAGGGGTGGGTCATATTTAAATTAGGGGGTGCACAAGTTTAGTCAGGCCAAGGGCAGCACAAAACCTAAATACACCACTGGACCTTTGCTTACAGTTTCCAGAAGCTTTATGCCAAAAATGTGTTGTTAAGGATAGCGATTATTTTGAAGATTTTAAAGGTAATTTGTTTGTATCTTCTGTTTTTTTTTTCTGATACCATTCACCAAACTTTTTAGACACACCTCATATACCTTCCACACTTCTTCCCTGTTCCCTTCAGAGTCAGGTAGAGCCTACCTCATTTCCTGGTTGGAGGACATCCCACAATATCCAAACTTTTCTCCCCAACCTAAAGCTGGTCATACATGCAAGTCGTACAGAATACGGCCGCCAGACTGGTGACTGGGAAAAGGACATGGGAATCAATCTCACCTTCGCTGAGAACCCTTCACTGGTTGCCAGTAAAAGACAGAATTGTATTTAAAGCACTCTGCCTGACACATAAGTGCATCCATGGGAAGGCGCCGCAATATCTTTGCGACAAGATAGAACCTCACAATTCTAATCGCGTTCTGCGATCCACTGTGTCATTGAATTCTGACAGCGGGGAGACTTCCTTGCCATCAGAATACACAGATCAGTGTTGAAATCTGTAGCCTGCAGCTCTGATCAAGTGAAACAATACCAACAGGGAGGTTAAACAGAAGTTGAACCAGTGAATCAACTTCTGTTTAACCACAATGGCCACACACATCGAAATGTGGCCAGTTTAGCAGCGTCAGGCCAAATTTGGATCCATGTGTGGCCAGCCCTACTACTGCCACTTTCATTCATTGGATTTCATCTCTTTAAAATCATGGAGACTTACTATCACATGTTGGTGTTACTTAGGGTAGTCTACATACAAATGCAATCTGCTTAGAAATGCCCATTGCTCCAGACGGTCTCCAGACTGATCTATCAAAACATTTTGATATTTGCATAACCCCTCCTAAAAGCCAACATGCTCCTTGCATCAGTGCTGAAAGCTGTTGAGAGGAGTACCCAGGTATGGTCTCTGATGTTTTGTCTGAAGTGAACCCCATCATCCCTTACAGGATGCCCTGGTGAACACGGTTCCTTAGACCTTGTGGCTCAGCTTATTTTAGAGTTTGCCTGGAAACACAGAGGGGCAGATCCACAGAGCAAGTACGCCGGCGTATCTACTGATACGCTGGCGTACTTTCAAATTTCCCGCGTCGTGTCTTTAGTTTGAATCCTCATACCAAGATACGACGGCATCTGGGTTCGATCCGACAGGTGTACGGCTGCGTACGCCTTCGGATCGCAGATGCAATACTTCGGCGTCCGCTGGGTGGAGTTTGCGTCGTTTTCCGCGTCGGGTATGCAAATAAGCTTTTTCGACGATCCACGAACGTACGCGCGGCCGTCGCATTCTCTTACGTCGTCTGTAGTCGGCTTTTTCCAGCGTATAGTTAAAGCTGCTATTTTGCGGCGTATAGATAGACTTGCCATGTTAAAGTATGGCCGTCGTTCCCGCGTCGAAATTTGAATATTTTTTTTTGCGTAAGTCGTCCATGAATAGGGATGGACGTAAGTCACGTCTAAGTTCAAAAAATGACATTGTTGCAACGTCATTTAGCGCAATGCACGGCGGGAAATTTAGGAACGACGCATGCGCATTTCATTTGGCGCGGGTACGCGCTTCATTTAAATGAAACCCGCCCCCCAACCCGCCCAATTTCAAATCCGCCGACAGAAATACACTACGCCGCCGTAACTTACGGCACAAACTCGCTGAGGTTTCAAAAATGTGCCAGGTAAGGTACGGTGGTGTAGTGTATCTCTGATACGCTGCGCCGTTCCACACGTATGTGGATCTGGCCCAGAGGGTCCACTTCCTTTGCACCACATATACTCCATCATCAGTATGTATGGTTGCACTTCATAAGAAGGGTGAAACAGCCAGTAAGCACACACTCTTTTGTATACTCATTATCATAGCTCTATCTCCTTCCATGATACCACTATGTCATTTCTAACCATTTCTAACCATTCCCACAGCAAGCCAAATTTCAGCTTTCATTTGGTCTGTGGAAATTCAGTATAAAAACAGATTGCATGTAATTATGTTGGCTGGTTAAAAAATTGTCCCATGACTTAAAGCAATACATATGTGAAATAAGAGGTGTTTTGTTATATACCTTTGCCTGAAGTTGTTCTTTAAATTAAATATTTGCAGCCAATTATTGCATATACATAATTGTGTGTGCTTGCTACAGTATGTGCTTCTTAATATGTCCTAATATTACCATGAGTGCTACATTTTTAGAGATCATTAAAATAATTAAAGTCATTACATTATCTTTATTCATCAAAATATTATCAAGCACTCAGTTCTACAGCCAGGACGGAGGTAGGCTTAGTTGGCTCATGACGCAGATCTATCATAGCAAAGCTCAATGGGAACTGTTTGTGCTGCAGAATGTATGTGACATTCTAAGATATGTACATCTGTTAGAACCAGTTGTTCGTATTTTTCAAGAGCACAATGTTCGTTCTGCATAGAAGTTTGGGATTACCTATGCAAAACTGCGACAGATTGGCTTTTTGATAAAATACAGATGGGTTATCAGTATGACCCTGTTTTCAGTATTGACATGCAATCTGCAGATTTAATTCACTCAAAGACAGATAAAGATTATGATGAACATTTAAATGACTGTTTTATCTGGAAATGGACTAGTTCTTATAAAAATCAGAGCTGAATTGCAGCATTATGGGGCAGACGGAATGAAACAATTTTATTTTAGAATTGCTAAAGTATACAGATTGGATTTTTTGGTGACATTTTATAAATGTTATGCTGTGTATGGGACACACTATAGTAAATGCATTTGAATTTTTATTTATAAGCTGTCAACCACCTGCCTTGAGTAGTAAAGCAAAATCATTGTGAGACAACACTAAGTACAAACTGTGACAAGCATATATGACTATTAATTAATAGATACAATCTATTTATACAGGAAACAATATTTTAAAGTATAACTAATTCCTCCTTCAAAAATGTATGTATTAATGCAGCGTGCCATGAGTTGGAATACCATTTTTTTTTATGCAATTTTTTTATCGTATTTAATATTAGTTTAATAATATTTACTGATATTTAAAGCTATTTTAATAATACCATGCTTTTGAGTTTCCAAACTTCATACTCCATGTGCTATATGTCTGCCTTGCTTCCCCTGGCCACCTCCATTTTGTGTAACTTTGCCATAGACGTGGGGCATGTTTAATGACATAGCCAGGTTATCCTATATATACCCTAGTATATCTTACATATCCCCTATATATATATATATATATATATATATATATATATATATATATATATATATATATATATATATACTGTACTGTATATGTGTGTGTATAGACATATTTTTAAAGCATAAAATATCCTTGGATTTTTTGTTCTCTTTCAGTACCTCTGATCATAGTGCCTTTAAAGCACAGTAGTTAAAGTCTGACCTCCCATCTGGGTAATCTCTTTACAGGCACTTATGCGTGTCTGCCAGCTGAAAGGTTATGACCCCATTACTCTGATGTCCTTTAAGATGCTTCAGTATGTATGACTGGTTGTGTGTGCATATGTGTGCGCTCATTTTATATCATCAGTGTCATCTCTTATGAATGCATTATTTTATAATAATGTAGTCGCAGATGCAATAGGAACCATGCTTTGGCATTTAAATACTAATTTCCTAGAAAAAAAAAAAAGAAAGAAAAAAACAGTGACCTTTCTTTATTCCATAATACATCTATATAATTATGTTTAACATGTTATATGTTTGTGTGTGTGTAAAGCCTTTCTGTTCAAGTTTAGAAAAATCTGCAGTTAGAATAGCCAGATAGCTATTAAAGCGGAACTATACTCAATTTGCATTCAGTGATGCTTCATCCCTGGCTACTGACATCTTTGGGTGGTCAGCATCCAGGTCTCAAATGCTGGCTGCTAACATTGGCCAGGCTGAGATAATGTCACTTCAGTGCAAGAGTTCCACCAAATTCAGCATTGCCGAATCCATGAAGTGAGCTGCGCTTGAACAGCTTACTGTACGGGTGGAGAGGCAGGTAAGTAGATTTAATTTTGGAAGGCCTTGTACACACGACCGTTTTCCTCGACAGAATCCATCAAGAAACTTGGTGGCAGAGTTTTTTTGCTGAGGAAAACGGTTGTGTGTATGTTTTTCATTGAGAAAACTGTCGTGGAACTCGACGAGAAAAAAAGAAAACAAGTTCTCTTTTTACTCGTCGGGAGTCTCAATTTCCTCGTCGTGTTTCTCGTCGGGCTGGTTTACGACGAGAAACACGTTCGTGTGTATGCTTAGAAACCCGCACATGCTCAGAATAAAGTATGAGATGGGAGTGTGCCTTCAGTAAAAGTAGGGTTTGTAATGGAGATACCACATTCGTCATGCTGTAACAGACTGAAAAGCGCGAATCGTCTCTCACCAAACTTTTACTTAACACGCAGTAACATGAGACTAGCAAAAGTAGCCCCAAGGGTGGCGCCAGTGGAATCAAACCTCCCCTTTATAGTGCCGTCGTACGTGTTGTGCATCACCGCGTTTGAGAAGGATGAGATTTTGTCTTGACAGTGTGTACGCAAAGAAAGCTTGTCAAGATTCTCGAGGAACTCGTCGAGGAAAATGATGTTTCATTTACGATCGAGTTCCTCGGTCGTGTGTACGAGGCACGAAGAGAGAAAGCATATCTCTTCTGCATTAAAATCCTGCCTGTCTGCTCATTTTCATTTTGGTCCATCCAGGTCCGCCTGTCAGTTTTTTAGGCGGACCTGAACAGACGCTCCATACAGGTCTATGGAGCAACGGATGTCAGCGCTGACATGTCCGCTGACATCCGACCCGCTCCGTTTCGCTAAAGTCTGACAGATGGAAACCCTATTTTCCATCCATCTGGCGGATCGGATAAAAACGGACTCTACGGTCCATCTTCATCCGATCTCCCATAGGGGAGTGCAGAGCTCTGACAGGTCTGTCCCTGCACAGTGTGCAGAGATGGTGCTGTCATCTGCCTGCTCAGCAAGGATCAACGGAGCAATCCCCGCTGTGCAAAGCGGAGACCGTACAAGGACACGTCCGTGTGAGAGAGCCCTAAAGCTCCACTTTAAAGCCCAACTGAACTTTCAGTTTAAATCTGCTAAATGCATTCCAATTTCCAGGTACATCAAAACAGAAGGTGTTCAGAATATTACAATTGACTTTCTTAAAATGGAAATTAACCCTAAAGATGAAGTTTCAATTTATGCCTTCCTCTTCTATTTTTGCCACTTTTATGTGGGTTGGGGAAGCAGATACCTGGTTTTGACAGGTACACGCTCCCACTTCTTGTTGGATCGCCATGACGATCCACTGGAAGTCCCCCCCCTGTAAACTTCTGAGACACATCACAGGTCCCAGAAGCCTGCGGCACTAGTCACAAAGCGCAGTGTGGCTCACTCACGCACAGTGGGCAGCTGGCTGTGAAGCTGCAAGAGATCACAGCCGGCTGCACCCAGTAACCATGCCAGCACTGGACCCCTGGACAGGTGAGTGTGCTTTAGGTCGAAAGGATTTACCCCCTTAATGACCAGGCCATTTTTTGCGATACGACATTGCGTTACTTTAACTGACAATTGTGTTGTACCCCAAAAAAATGTGTCTTTTTTTCCCCCCGCAAATAGAGCTTTCTTTTGGTGGTATTTGATCACCTCTGCGGTTTTTATTTTTTGCGCTATAAACAAAAAAAGACTGTAGGCCTTTAAACACCTTTTGTTTTGATGCACCAGGAATGTAGTTTGATAGCTTAACCACTTAAAGTCCCCTTCACGCCGATTTACGTTGGCAGAATGGCACGGCTGGGCACATCAACGTATATGTACGTTGCCCTTTAAGCCCAGTCGTGGGGTCGCGCGCGCGTGCACGCGACCCGGTCCGACGCTCCGTGACCACGGCCGCGGGACTCGCGGACTCGATCACTGCTGGAGTCCCGCGATCGGTCCCCGGAGCTGAAGAACGGGGAGAGCTGTGTGTAAACACAGCTTCCCCGTGCTTCACTGTGGCGCAGTGATCGATCGTGTGTTCCATTATATAGGGAATCACAATCGATGGCGTCACACCTACAGCCACCCCCCCCCTACAGTTAGAAACAGACATGAGGTCACATATAACCCCATCAGCGCCCCCTTGTGGTTAACTCCCAAACTGCAATTGCTATTTTCACAGTAAACAATGCATTTTAAAAGCATTTTTTGCTGTGAAAATGACAATGGTCCCAAAAATGTGTCAAAATTGTCCGAAGTGTCCGCCATAATGTCACAGTCACGAAAACAATCGCAGATCGCCGCCATTAGTAGTAAAAAAAAGGAAAATAATAAAAATGCAATAAAACTATCCCCTATTTTGTAAACACTATAAATTTTGCGCAAACCAACCGATAAACGCTTATTGCGATTTTTTTTTACCAAAAATAGGCAGAAGAATACGTATTGGCCTAAACTGAGAAAAAAAATGTTTTTATATATTTTTGGGGCATATTTATTATAGCAAAAAGTAAAAAATATAGATTTTTTTTCAAAATTGACGCTCTATTTGTGTTTATAGCGTAAAAAATAAAAACCGCAGAGGTGATCAAATACCACCAAAAGAAAGCTCTATTTGTGGGAAAAAAAGGACGCCAATTTTGTTTGGGAGCCAAGTTACACGGCCGTGCAATTGTCAGTTAAAGTGACGCAGTGCAGAATCGCAAAAACTGGCCGGGTCCTTTTGCTGCCTAAAGGTCCGGGTCTTAAGTGGTTAAACTGAAAGTTCAGTTGGCCTAGCAACTGCAGCAGGACGTTTCCATGTCTGCACTCACCTTATTTTGATGCCTTCTATTTATATCATATTTTTCTGCTAGCTTTGTACAAATAGCCTGAGATCACTACATTGTGGATCACAGGTCAAAGACTTCCCAGATCTTTCTCCACCATTGACTCAACCAGCTGCTCTCCTCTGTTAATACATATTATAGTAGCATGCAAACTTGCTCAGCTTTTAGGACTCCGAAGATAGTCCTCCCATAGCTTGTTTGTCTATTTCTTATTCAGGCATAATTTAATTCTAATAATGCAACATGTACTACAGATGGCTTATCAATTAAAAAAATACATAGACAAAAACCAAAGGGCACTGACTCATACTTACCAACTGTTCTGGATTTGCCAGTCCTGCTTTTCATTCAGTTGTCCCTTGACAATTGTGTCTCAGGTTGCATTTGGAGATTAGGTCCATGGGGACAGTTGCAGTGTTCCTGTCCTAGCACCAGTGGCCTTTCAACCCTCATCTAATTCTACTTCCCATTGCACCTTATGCCCAATCGAACCTTGCAGCCCTCCCCCTCACCACAAAGCCTAATGCCAGCAAAGTTGCCACCCTCCCCTATCTCTGAATTTTGAGTTGCTCGTTGTCAGCCTGGAAAAGTCACTGCATTAAAAGTCTACTCCCATTCTGCAGAGTGCTCCCCGCTGTGTGCAGTGAGATCTGCTAAAGTGCAGGATAGGAGCTCCCTGTGGCCAATGCTTATATATTTGCCAGTGCTGATAATCCTGTGCTAATGCTTGCAGGCTCCAGGAATGGAAGTGTGCTGACAGCTCTGCAGTTGTGTTCATGCCATGTACACACGGTCATTTGTTGTCTTGTAAAAAACATAGTTTTTTAGCATGAAAAAAAACAACGTTTTTCAAACTTCATTTTAAAAAACGACGTTGCCTACACACCATTGTTTTTTCAAAATGCTCTAGCAAAGCGCGGTTACGTCCAGCACGTACGACGGCATTATAAAGGGTAATTTCCATGCAGAAGACGGCCTCTTTTGCTGATATCGTGTTGCTGCGTGTTAGTAAAAGTTTGGTGAGTGACGATTCGCACTTTTCAGTCTGTTACAGCATGACGAATGTGGTATCTCCATTACAAACCCTACTTTTACCGAAGGCACGCTCCCATCTCATACTTTATTCTGAGCATGCGCGGGTTTCTAAACATACACACAAACGTGTTTCTCGTCGTAAACCAGCCCGACGAGAAACACGACGAGGAAATTGAGACTCCCGACGAGCTTTTCAGTCTTCGTGCTTTAAATTTTGTTTTCTGTCGTACAGTTTGTGCTTTTGGGTTCGTATCTGTCTTACAGTGCTTGTATTCAGTTTGTATCTGTTTTGGCAGTGCGTTCTTGTCTGCACGTTCCTGTTTTGCAGGTCGTTCTTCAGAGGCCTTTCTGTTCTTCAGGGTGTTTTTTTTAGTCCGATCTGATTTTACAACCGTTTTCTAGCCATGTTGCGGGTACGTTCTCGTCGCCGAGATCGTGCTGTGCTTGTTGTTCGGATGTGTGCTGTATCCCGGCTCCGGTCCATGAACAGGGTGAGGAGGAGGTTGTGGACCAAGAACTGGTTTCTTCGCAGGGACCAGTTTTCTCATATGCCTCTGCTGCGGGATATCCAAGAAAACAACCCTGATGATTTCAGGAATTTTCTGAGGATGTCTGACCCCGTATTTCAGCAGCTTTTGGCTTTGGTGTCGCCATATATCACCAGGCAGGACACTGTTATGTGGGAAGCCATCACTGCAGAGCAGCGGCTAGTTGCTACGTTGCGGTACCTTGCAACAGGGAGAAGTCTGCAGGACTTGAAGTTCTCGACTGGCATATCCCCCCAGGCTCTGGGCCTCATAATCCCAGATACCTGTTCTGCCATAATTCAGGTTCTGTAGGAGGACTATGTTAAGGTAAGTGGTGTCCTTTAAATGCACAAACTATGTATTTATTGCATGCCTTTTTTTTTGGTTCAAACAGTCCCTAATTAACATGTTTGTAATATGCTGTGAATGTCCCCTTTGTCTCCATGCATGCTGTACTTTTTATTTTATTTTTGGGCCTACATGCATCTTTTCTATAGCCAACCTGTCCAGCATTCTATTTTGGGGCCAAACACACCTAGCCTAGTCCCTATATCCCCCTTTATTTTTGTCCTCCATTGTATTGCTGCATTTTGTGTGTCCCTATATCCCCCTTTATTTTTGGCCTCCATTGTACTCCATGCCCAACCCCCTCCCCTAATTTTTTTTTAACTGTATAATTCCCCTTTTTTATTTTTTGGTGTGGTTTTTGAGGTCACCAACTCATCTCGGTGTCTGCCAATTATGAGTTTATGTACCTGGATGTTTGGAAAAATGGCCGGATGTCGGACGGCGGGGTCTTTGCCCAACGGCTTCAGTCGGAGGACCTTGGATTGCCACCTGTGGAGGAGAACGAAGAGGGGCTGCCCTTCGTATTTATCGCAGATGAGGCGTTTGGCTTTGGTCCCCACCTCATGAGGCCATTTCCCCAATGCCCCCCTTGACCCGCAATTTGTGTTTTGTAATCTGCCCAACAACAAATTGGCCCAAAAAAATAAAAAAATGCTATTTTGTTTTTTTGTAAGGCTATTATACGATTAATTGATTAATCGAAACAATAATCGACCAACTAATCGATTATGAAAATCATCGTTAGTTGCAGCCCTACTTATCACCACCATGCGAGAACACTCACTAGACAACCAAGACCCCAAAGGACTATTATTGCTTATTGGGTATCCTCCAAATCATTATGCATATGACAATGTAAACTTCAAGGGGTTACTGTTAGTTACTCTCCAAAGTATCAAAAGACCACAAGAGAAACCATCATAGTATAATACTAAAATCTTGAGACGCAACAGCATGATCCTAACATTTCCAGCATCACCAGACTGCATTTCTGGCAAGTGGAAAGCACACCAGCCCAGATTGTGGGATCAGCAAAGCGCATCATAGTATACAATCGCTAGATAAACTAAGTGCCGGTATTAAGGCCACCATCTAATTTGAGTCCAACTATTTTACTTTTTTACTTTTAACTTTAAGATTTTAGTATTAAACATATTGCGTTGTAATGGTTTCTCTTGTGTTTGTTTTTTTTTTTTACAACTTTGGACCTAATAGTAACCCCTGGAAGTGTACATGGTCATATTCATAACAATTTGGAGGACACTCAATAAGCGTTACTGATCCCTTGGTGTTTTGGTTGTTTGGTGAGTGTACCCGCATGGTGACGTGTGTACCCGACCCGCACAGAAACATGCTCAATATGATCCTAACAACAGTTTGTTTGCCTGCACTGGATCGCATGGTACAGAAGAACCACACATGTTTTTAATGTACAAAAAAAGGGGGGGGGGGAATAGGGTTAGGACTTTAGATGAGGCATATGATAGAAACTACCACAGGCCTCCATCCCTGTAAATGGATAAAAAAAGGGGGGAGGGTTGGTACTTTAAATGATGCGTTTTTAGCAGTATGCAATTTAAATATATATATATGGAATGTAAAAAAAAATCCATAATAGCCAGGCTCAAAGTTACCAACCAAAGAAGCACTAAACCAAATTAATCTGTCTAGCTGGTGTAGTTAAATCAGAGGTTTAGTTGCATGTATTTGCAAATACCTGTGTAAGCTGCAGGCCAGCGACAAGGCAGGTCCTAACTATGAATTTAAAGTCACCTAAAAAGGAGCACAGGTGTGCTAATCAATAGATAGGGGGCAGGTGATAACCTAAACCTGCCCCTACCTATAGTTCACATGGCAAAAGAGATCACTGGAAAAACAAAACAGACTCATTTGGATTAGCTTCTTTGGTTGGTAACTTTGAGCCTAGGCTATTATGGAAACATTTTCTACATTCCATATATATATATATTTAAATCGCATACTGCTAAAAACGCATCTCATTTAAAGTCCCTACCCTCCCCCCTTTTTTATCCATGTTTTTAATGTATGCCCCACCCCTAATTAAAGTAATGTACATTTTCTGCCTGCAACAGTTTGCTGGATGCACAACAAAAAAAGCATCCCTGGAAACTTTTTTAAATGTTGAACTATAACTGACCTTCTAAAATACGTATAATACACTTTAGAAACAAAGATTTAAAAACACTCACATTTGCAAAGTATAAGTCCTCATTCAAACAAGCGATAAGGACTGCACACCGTGAAAGGGTTGTTAGTTTAAGTGGCGGGAGCCACGGTGCTGTGTGCAGGCAGCCCAAGTAAGTCTATGGGGACACAGACGCTCAATCGAATTTGACTTGCACACCAATGCAGGTGGGTGGCCCCGAAGGCAGACAATGTGCATTCAGGGTCACTTACCCGAACTTCTGTCAAATTAGGATGAGCACCTGTTTTCATGCAACTGTGGCATCCCAATAGACTTATTTAGACTGTCTGCACACAGTACCTGGTGGATCCAGACACATAAACTAAAGATCCATTCATGGTGTATGGGCCTCAGTACCTGTGTGAACAATACCTGATAGTTTATACATGCAAATGTCAATGTTTTTAATCCTTTGTTACTAAAGCGTATTATATGTACAGGACTTAAGTAGGTCAATATACTTTGGTCTCTGTTTATGTATATAACGCTATGTATAATATCCTAATATATATTGTGTAAAGAAATAAAAATTATTACAAATTACACAGGCATATTTAAAGTGGAATAATACTAAAAAAGCCTGTATTTTGTGAATATACAGAGTTGTTGGCCATTTACAAGTAATATCTAGTATTTGAAAGTATGTTTGCTCTGCACATAATTCGGTCTGTCACAAACAATTCTGCTTCTCAAGAGCTGTGAAAACATTTGCCAGTTTAGCAGAGGATCATTCACACTTCGGAACTGACCATTGGATATGACAGACTGTGAAACTGTCAGAGCATCAGATTTAAATGGATGTGAGCATGAAAACTGTCTTCTCCGCATATGCAGGTGCTATGATAGTTTATTTAAGTTATCTTTCCTTTCCCCACATGTAAAATGTTTTGCAGTCTACAACTAAAATGTATCTAAACCCAAAATCAATATTGTAATATATTGCTGCTTAGTAGTCCTTGGTTGAATTTTGCATTCTTTTTATTTTTTTCAAGCTTGCTTTATTTTTTATATTTCTGACCCTGGGTGGCCCATAATACCTTCACTGTATCTATGGAGGCAGCCATGGTTATCTAGGCTGTTCTCCTGATAAAGACTATAAACATGTACATATCTTTTCAGCTCCATTAAAAGGGGGGGGGGGGTCAGTGCAATTGGTAGTTTACAGAAGACAGGTAGGATAGAAGATATTCCCCAGTGCAGATCATAGGAAATTACTCTCTCCCAAGCCTTTATCTATTACTTTTCCTGTCCTCTCTCTCTCTGTCCATCCTCCATCCTTCCTCTCTTTATCCATTCTTACTCTCTCTCATTCTCACCCCAGTATTCTTCTTCCCTTTTCTCTCTTACCATTTCTGATGCTTCTCCTCACTCTCCTATTGTCAGGGGCAGCATCCTGATTTTGGCTATGAAACATTCTCCCTGTCTGTCCCCCTGTAAGGTGATTGATGTAACTAGTCTCTAGGAGGAGACCAAACCTGATTTAAACCAGCCAAGCCTGCAGTATCATGCTTGTTATATCACTGGTTACATGTGCTCTTTTGTCTGGATTCTTTTGTTGAGGACTTTGGATTGGATATCAACTATTCTCTGAACTCTGCCTGCCTTTTACTACAGCTTTGACCCTGATAATTGCCTGCCTTGTGCCTGGACTACTCTGCCTGTCTGCCAACCGCAAGTACCTGTTTTCTATGCTCAGTTTTAGGGGGCGTGGCCGGGGGTGTGCCCTATGCTACATAATGTGTCCCTTGTTCCTATCTCAAAAAGACCATAGACGTGACATATCTTTTCATCTCCATTAAAAGGGGAGATGGCAGTGCAATTTGTAGTTTACAGAAGATGACCAGGATAGAAGATATTCCTCAGTGCATCTCTCTCTCTCTCTCTCTCTCTCTCTCTCTCTCTCTCCCTCCCTCTCCCTCTCCCTCTCCCTCTCTCTCTCTCCCCCTGTACCTGGACTACTCTGTCTGTTGCGGGATAAGAATAAGGGGGGCATAGCAGGTGGGGTCCGCCCTATGCTACCGTTGATGGCGGGAGGGTGCAGGATGCAGCCCCGCCCCACACACCATCCCAACATGACGTAATGCTCTGCCTCATCAACCACAGCTGAGCAGGGTTGCTTTCAAGCTCCTTCACAGCTGCTTTAATTAGCCATACAGACTATTTAAACTTCCTGTCAGCACCAGCAATTACACCGCTGGTGTCTGGCTGACAGGATCAACAGACTTGTGATTACTCCCTTACACGGTAGGTTGATTTGATCCCTTCATTGTAGTACTCAGCTTTTTTGAACTTTACTACTACATATTTTCTATCACCACTCTGGGCCATATTCTTAAACAAGTTACGTAGGCGTATCAACAGATACGCCTACGTAAGTCCCTTTCCTATGTTTAAGTGTATTCTCAAACTGAGATACACTTAAACATGCCTAAGATACACCAGCCTGCGCCGTTGTATCTTAGGCTGCCATATTTACGCTGACCGCTAGGTGGCGGTCAGCGTAGAATATGCAAATGACTACTCACGCCGATTCTCGAACGTACGCTTGCCCGCCGTAGTGTTTTAACGTCGTTTCCGTAAGCGATACGCGGCGTAAAGATAAAGATGCCCCCTAGGTGGCGTACTCAATGTTAAGTATGGCCGTCGATCCCGCGTCGAAATTTCAAAATTGAACGTCGTTTACGTAAGTCGTCCGTGAATGGCGCTGGACGCCATTTACGTTAGTCAAAACAAATGACGTCCGTGAGACGTCATTTAGCGCAATGCAAGTCGGGTAATTTACCCGACGGAGCATGCGCATTACGATCGGCGCGGGAGCGCGCCTAATTTAAATGATCCACGCCCCCTGCCTGGATCATTTGAATTAGGATGGCTTACACGGGTGGACTTTACGCGATGCCGCCGCAAGTTCACAGGTAAGTGGTTTGGGAATCCGGCACTTGCCACTTAAACTTGCGGCGGCGTAACGTAAAGTACATACGTTCCGCCGCCTGAAATGTATGAGAATATGGCCCTCTGTCTTTTTTGTCTTCCACAGACAGGAAGCCATTAGTCTAAGGTATCTTGTACTTCTTGGCCGACCCTATACTGATATGAGTAGTCACTCTTATCAGTGGGAGTTCTCGCAGTCACACTGAGCACATCCAGCTCCTGCCCTGTGTTGTTTGGTGCCTTGTTATCTCAGAGCTTACCATCTGTCCCACCATGTAACAACTACAGTGCAGGCCAATTCCATCCCTGCCAGGTCCCCCTCATGGTTCATTGGTGATCGGCTCATGCAAGTGAGTATCAGTTTTCCATGCCTATTTTTTGTACTTGCATGGATGTTCTATTCCATGCAATAGGTTTATCAATGTTAGAGCCCTGCCAGAGGGCATTTACATTCATGCCTGTATTTTTGTACTGAAATTGATCTTACTTTTTTCTACTGTATAGATTATAATACTTTTTAAATACTCACCTGGTCTGTCCTAAAAAGGGTTATGCTGTGCCTATGAGCACTAGGTTTGTTCTTATGCTACATAAGGTGTCCCTTGTTCCCACCTTTGAAAAGTTGGGAGGTTAGGGCCAGATTCACGTAGAAGTGCGGCGGCGTAACGTATCGTAGATACGTTACACCGCCGCAAGTTTTCATCGCAAGTGCCTGATTCACAAAGCACTTGCAATGAAAACCTACGCCGGCGTGTGCCATTTAAATTAGGCGTGCTCCCGCGCCGGACCTACTGCGCATGCTCCGTTTCGAAATTCCCGCCGTGCTTTGCGCGAAGTCACATCATTTTTTCGAACGGCGACGTGCGTAGCGTACTTCCGTATTCCCAGACGTCTTACGCAAGAAGGAAAAATTTTCAAATTTCAACGCAGGAACGACGGCCATACTTTATACAGCACATACGTTTGCTGTGTAAAGTTAGGGCACCAAAAACGACGACTAACTTTGCGACGGGAAACTAGACTAGCAGCGACGTTGTGGATTACCGTAACTCCTAATTTGCATACCCGACGCTGGTTTACGACGGGAACTCCCCCCAGCAGCGGCCGCGGTATTGCATCCTAAGATCCGACAGTGTAAAACAATTACACATGTCGGATCTAAGGGATATCTATGCGTAACTGATTCTATGAATCAGTCGCATAGATACTCTGAGAGATACGACGGAGTATCTGAGATACTCCGTCGTATCTCTTTTGTGAATCTGGGCCTATGTCTTTAGGACACAGGGAACACAAGATATTTTTACTATCATGACTCACTTCACTGAAACTATCTGAGCTGTCCCTACTCTACACCAGTGTATGTAGGAATAACCGGGTCTCACTACACTACACTAAAACTCTCTGAGCTGTCCCTACTCTACACCAGTGTATGTAGGAATAACCGGGTCTCACTACACTACACTAAAACTCTCTGAGCTGTCCCTATTCTAACTGCACACTATGCAAAGCTGAATGATGGTCCTCCTCACTACACTCACACTATCCATAGACTGACACTAAACTAATATTCTACACTGACAATTGAAGCAAAATAGCACAGTATAGCACACTATACTAACTAGCACTGAACAGAGCCCTGTTCTATCTCTCCATGCCAAAATCACACTGAAAATGGCTGCCATTGAAAGAATACTTTTATACTGTGAGGCGGGAATGAGCCATGATTGGATAAAGTCATGATGACAGTGTCCAATCATGACTCTGATGGTGCTCGGTGCCCTAAATGGCTGAAACTTCTACTGCTTCAGCCTATCATGGGTTGGAAATCAACTGTTCAGCGCCGCAATACATTGTGGTCGGTTCGGGGGGCGAACAAATGGTCAAACGACCCATTTGTTCGGCTCTTTGACAAACCTCCGAACAGCAAAAGTCGGCCCGAACTTACTGTATGCTCAGGTCGAACTGTTCGCCCATCTCTATGAGAGAGTCCTGGCTGTGAAGACAGCTGCCTCCTTATCAAGAACAGTCAACAGTCAATTACAACCAATGGCTAGCCAAACTGCTAGCCACCAGCCAACCTGGGGGGGGGGGGGTTCTTTGTTTCTTATTTCTGGACAAATACTGCTTAGTAAAGGGTTTATCTATTTGTTGCCAAGGTAACCAGATAACTATGATCAGTGATTTTGGGATTAATTTGAAAAGCATTTTGAGGAAAAGGGTTAAACATTTTTCTTTAAATATTTAATTATAAATTTCCATACATCTATATTGTTATACAGTTGAAAAATAAGATTTTCTAAAATATTGTCATGTGCACAGAAATTGACTGGGGCTTTGTGTTCAATAGAATTTATGTGAACTTTGGGAACAGATTGTGGCTTCACCTTTCTTCCCCGCATCAGAGATTTCAATTTTTATGCAGAGTGAATGTGACATTTCCACATTTTTCAACACACGTACGCCTAGCACAGGTTAATCCCCGTATCATACGCCGCCACCAGTTTGCTAAGCAGCTTAAAACGACATGTTATAACTTTGACAATGACCTGCTAATGATTTTACATTTCTCCAAAGTATTATAAGCTATCTGCAGCACTTTTATCATCTAATGAGATCAATACATTTAGAAAGCAGGCTGCAGGAAGCTCAGAGCCAACACCAAGGACATTGTAGAACTTCAATTCCTTAAGTAAATCATGTGTCACACATTCTGCCTGGATAAAAAACGAGTCTGTGCTTTTAGATGAGCCGGCAGTATAGGGCATGACACCAGAATGTCAATAGTAAGACCCGCAAACAATTTCACAGCTCTGACTAATCCATTTATTGCTATACTTTTAGGCATGGATTAACACCAAAACCACCATTCCCTGGGAAAAAAATAGCCTTTTAAACCTGAATTCAAATGGACTCTTAGCATTTTGAATAACCATGATAAAGCATTTGCTGAAAATCTGAGGCAGGTGGCCAAGGGCCACGTATCAAAAGTTCTAGACTTTGTCAACAGGCCTTGAACTGATGTCGATGGCATTATATTGACATTAATTTGAGATGCTTCTAAGATAAGTCAGAATTCTTTTACAGGTGTATCTGCTTCATGTGGGCTTTGCATTCCTATAGCAGCACTTCACTCAACAGCAATGGTTGTCCTTTAGAATTACCACTTTTTGGTCCATGGAAAACGGAAAGGTTATAAGAGAGAGAGAGAGAGAGAGGTACTGTTATAGTTAAACTATTAGGCTTCATTTCCACTGGCGTTTTTACAGCCACTGTTGTTAGGCTTTTTTACAGCTTAAAAACGCCTGTCCATGTTTATTTTGTAAAAAAAAAAAAAAAAAATTGTGAGCTGCAGCTTTAAAAATGCCGCGGTCGCATTTTTGAGCGTTTTTGAGTGTTTTCTAACGTCTGGCGTTTTTACAGCTCTACTCTGGAGCTTCAGAACGCCCTGGTCCTGCGTTTTTTTTACAGCTCAAAAACGCCTATGCCATTTTCAGCTCAAAAACGTCTATGTGGGCATGATGCCATAGAATAACATGGACAGGCGTTTTTAAGCTGTAAAAAACGCTCAGAAAAGTGGCTGTAAAAACGCCAGTGGAAATTAAGATAAAAATGATATGAAAATCATAAAACCCAAAATTAGGTGTCTGGCAAAAAGCACAGTGAAGTTATTACAAATGAAATGTATTTTGTTTAACGTAGGACTGCAAAAATGAACAAGTGAAAAAAAGGCAAATGTTAGAATTTTACATACAAATGTAAAAAAAAGATAGAGGGACAATCAGTACAAACAAAATGCTATAAAGTTTATTTATTTTTTTCCCCCCAACAGCTTGTGTTTTGAAAATACTCGACTTTTTGTACACCTGGCTGATGCAGGTACCTGGTACTTCTGGATGTGTCGAATACCTGTGTCCTCTACTATGCCCTGTAGTTCCATTCCAAAACAAATTATACAGCATGGCTGTAAGCTGGCTTTATTTTAATTATAGCCCAAGCAACCATTAAAATGGCCTGTGATGAGAGTAATATGATTTTTTTTTTTTTGGAAGGTGACTCTAGGAAGTACTGAATTGTAACGGATTGTAATGGCAGTGAGCTCTGGGAGTCTCTTGTAATGTGTAACCAAACAGTTTACTGCAGTGTGTCCCCTCCCTCCAATTACACCTGTTGAATGCTTGTAGTCTTTAACCACCTCCTGTACTATACTGTGGTCTCTGACTACCTACTGAAGTATGTTCAGTTTCTAACTGTTTTCAACAGCATTACATACACTGGGGTAGATTCAGGTAGGGCTGCGCACTCTTACGGAGGCGCAGCGTACCGTTTTAACGCTACGCCTCCGTAAATTACTTGCGCTACGCTTCATTCACGAAGCAGTAGCTCCGTAATTTGCTCGGGCGCTCCGTAAAACTGGCCGGCGTAAGCACGCGTAATTTAAATGATCCCATAGGGGGCGTGGATCATTTAAATTAGGCGCGTTCCCGCGCCGAACGTAGTGCGCATGCTCCGTCGGGAAACTTTCCCGACGTGCATTGCGGTAAATGACGTCGCAAGGACGTCATTTGCTTCAACGTGAGCGTAAATGGCGTCCAGTGCCATTCACAATTCACTTACGCAAACGACGTAATTTTCAAAAATCGTGACGCGGGAACGACGGGTATACTTAGCATTGGCTGCTCCTGCTAATAGCATGAGCAGCCTTACGCAGAAACCGACGAACGCAAACGGCGTAAAATGCGAACGCCGGGCACGCGTACGGTTGTGAATCGGCGTTAGTATGCAATTTGCATACTCTACGCTGACCACTACGGGAACGCCACCTAGCGGCCAGCGTAAGAATGCAGCCTACGATACGACGGCATAAGAGCCTTATGCCAGTCATATCTTAGGCTGCAGTCGGCGTATCGAGCTTTCTGAATCAGGAGAAGTCGATACGCCGGCGCAACTAAGCAATTACGCTGCGTATCTATGGATACGCAGACGCAATTGATTTCTGAATCTACCCCACTGAATATTATGTGCAGCCCTATGGCGATGTCTGTAAGTTTACCACCACTGGCATAAATATCCACTTAAGCTCCAGAAAGTTTTACTTCCTCCATGACCAGGGCATTTTTTGCTATTCAGCACTGTGCTATTTTAATTGGTATTTGTGTGGTCATGCAACACTGTACCTAAATGAAACAAAATAATTTTTTCACACAAATAGAGCTTTCTTTTGGTGGTATTTGATCACAACAGTTTTTTTTTTATTATTATTAAAGAAAAAAGACCAACATTTTTGAATTTAACAAATGTAATGTCTTCATAAATTTAGGCTAAAATGTATTCTGCTACATGTCTTTGGTAAAAAAAAAAAAAAATCCCAATAGGTATGTATTAATTGGTTTGTGCGAAATGGTGTACTAATAACACTGACTGGGAAGGGGTTAACATCTAGGGGCAATCAAAGTGTTAACTGTGTGCCTAAAAAGTGTAAAGTATGTAGCGTGTGCTGCTTTTACTAAGTGTAGCGGCCTGCTACTTTTTAGCCGGCGCTGCTTTAAATTTAGAGGGTAGTCTGAGAGTTAGTTGACTCAGACTGTATGATTCTTTCCAAATTTGGGCCTCTGTTTCAGCCATGGCTGTACTGTGAGTGATCAATATTGTTGTCTGGGGTGCTGTTACCACCCCAGGCCAAGGGTGGCAGCAGTCAGGTCAAGGTGTTTTGGGTGTTCTCCTTCGGCAGCCAATCCGTGGGAGTTGATCGTCCCGCTGTGCATGCTGGCACTGGACTTCATCAAAGGATGCACCATTACTGAAAGGCTGAATGATGATTGCATGTCAGTTCTAAGTTTGCAAGAAGTTAATCGGGAGAGATCCGGGTGCTGAATCCTGTGTAAGAGGATTTTGGATCGAACATATCTCCATCTGAAGGAAGGTCTGTGGCAGAGACTTTACCAAACTTCTGCGTGTCATCCTGGCTGCTAGACTAGTGAGAGAGGCCTATCCAGGTGTGCATTACCCACTCTGGCTAGAGTGGCGACGAGAGCTATGTTGCTGGAAGCAGGAGTGTTTCCGGACAGAAGTTGTACACCTGAACCTATTACCTATTACCCTTCTACCTCTTCAACTACTTATTTTATTCTTTTACCAAGTTCAGCAAATAAATCAAAGAAAAAGAAGTCTAAAGTGTGGACATTGAACTTTTTCTCAACTCTCATCTGATACCCCAGACAGTGAGGAAATAGAGGTAACATGCCACCCAAAACAATCCAGCAGCTCCTCCGGGGGTAGTGCTACACATGGGGGCTCATCTGGGATTGGCTGTTACCTCTCACAACAGAAACAAGAGTTTATTTCACCATTGAGAGTCTAAATTGTCTAGCTGTTGGACTGTGCTCGCAAAGAAGGGGTTAAGGTCAGGTTGCTTGGCTAAAGGTGTTAGCTGCACGTGCAACGGAGTAACCTGCTGGAAGCAATGTGCCAAGAAAATAACTAAAGGTGGGAGGAGTTACCCACCCCTGCGTGAGACGTGAGTGTGTCTGGCATGAAAAAAAGTGTAGATTGCCCGATCGAGAGATGATTGTGTGCAGTTATGTCGCTGTATCCAATGCCATCAGAGAGACTGAGGCCTACAATGTCTTTGGCTGAAGTCGGTACAAGTTCCGCCCTGATGGGAGCTTCGTTGACGGACTCTGGGATCCGGATGAAGCCGCGGGGGCGTTCCATGCTTTACACAAGCGGCAGTGTGGAGGCGGGGGGGGATTGTGTCCTATGCCTAAATACTTTTGCTAATAAGTGTCCCTCATTCCCATTTCAAAAAGTTGGGAGGTATGCAATATACAGATTATGGACTTCAGATGGGGGAACAGGAAGTTCACATCCCAGCAGCACTCTAGATTCACCAGAACAGGAAATGAGAGGACATTCGCACAACAGAGCCAGAATCCTCCTTAATTATTTAGTTAATTCCTCCCTTTTTTGGCAGGGGGTGGAGGGTTGTTATATAAATTACCTGAGCCTGCAAAGCAAGGGATATACAGCTGTTATTATGTCAACTAGGGTTGTCCCGATACCGTTACTAGTATCGGTATCGGGACCGATACCGAGCATTTGTGCGAGTACTCGCGCAAATGCTCCCGATGCCTGACCCGATACTTCAGATGAGAGAAGTCAGTGGGCGGAGAGCGGAAAGGGGCGGAGTGCGTGGCTTGGCGTACAGCAGAGAGCAGGGCTGAGTGCGCGGCGGGGGATCAGAGTGGACAGGGGCGGAGAGCGCAACGGGGATCAGAGCATTCTTCAGGCGGGCAAGTACAGTGACATGAGAAGTGTGTCTTCTGCTGTTTTTTTGCCCGGGTGTCCCTTTCTGGGGAAGGAAACGAGTAATGTCTCTCTTACCCAGGAATATGGTGGAAGGAGTGCCTCCGTGCAACACATTTTCTCTGCCTAGGGTGCCATTTGGGAAGGCTTGTTTCTCTGCTTGAGCTAGCGCAGGATTTGAGCACTGGACACGGGACAGCTCAGAATTTTTGAACAGATAAAACAAAGTATGTCCCGCTATGTAAATCCCATCACCCTGACAGGTATTTTGCTGGATGTGACTCCTGCCTGTTTGTTTCAATGCTGAGGCAGGGAGTTTTGATAAGCAGTGCACTAAGAATGGCCCAGGGGGAGGGGAGACCTGCATTTCTTTGGTGAATAAGAACTAACTCTTCAGGAGTGCAGGACATTCTTCCCACTGACCAGCAATGTAAGGAACATTCTTCCCACTGACCAACAATGTAAGGGACATTCTTCCCACTGACCGCCAATGTAAGGGGCATTTTTCCCACTGACCGCCAATGTAAGGGGCATTCTTCCCACTGATCGCCAATGTAAGGGGTATTCTTCCCCCTGACCGCCAATGTAAGGGGTATTCTTCCCCCTGACCGCCAATGTAAGGGGTATTCTTCCCCCTGACCGCCAATGTAAGGGGTATTCTTCCCCCCTGACCTCCAATGTAAGGGGTATTCTTCCCCCTGACCTCCAATGTAAGGGGTATTCTTCCCCCTGACCTCCAATGTAAGGGGTATTCTTCCCCCTGACCTCCAATGTAAGGGGTATTCTTCCCCCTGACCGCCAATGTAAGGGGTATTCTTCCCCCTGACTGCCAATGTAAGGGGTATTCTTCCCCTTGACCGCCAATGTGAGGAACACTCTTCTCACTGATCACCAATGTAAGGGGCATTCTTCAAAAAAGTATTGGTAATCGGTATCGGCGAGTACATGAAAAAAAGTATCGGTACTTGTACTCGGTCCTAAAAAAAGTGGTATCGGGACAACCCTAATGTCAACCCAAGTGTATTCTAAATCTTTGTGAAATAAATTAGGGCAGTGTAAATCAGTAAATGAACCAAAGCCTTTATTTGCAACATTCAGTTTATTCGACCATTTGGCCCTTTAGAATGCATTTTAGAGTGTAATATCACCTTTCTTAACCACGTCGCGTCCACGCTATAGCCAAATGATGGCTACAGTGCGGACCTGAATTTCTGGGAGGCTGTCAATAGATGTCCTCCCCTTTCCTCACCCCCGCGCGCCCCCTGCAGGGCATCCACGGCATGCGCTGTAATCACTGAGTCACTGAGACTCGGGTGATCACAGATCCGAGTAAGGGGACAATCCCGGCCTCTTACCACGTGATCATCTGTTAGCCAATGACAGCTGATCACATGGTGTAAACAAAAGCTTGGTAATCATTTTTTTTCTCCTCACGCTAACAGCGTAAGGAAAAAAAAAAAGCTAATCACCGGCTCTTGTGCAAGGGACATCGGTCCCTAAGAGGAAGGAACACCGGCACCTCATCTGTGCCCACTAGTACCACCTGCCAGTTCCACCTGTTAATGCTACATGCCAGTGCCCACAGTGCCCACCAGTGCAAAAAAGTGCCACCTATCAATGCCCACGAGTGCCAACTATCAATGCCCACCAGTGGTGCCAATCAGTGCCTTATCAGTGCTGCCTATCAGAGTCACCTACCAGTGCCGATCAGTGCCCATCATTGCCACGCATCAGTGCCCATCACTGCCACCTATCAGTGCCCATCACTGCCACTTCTCAGTGCCCATCACTGCCAGCTATCAGTGCCAGCTATCAGTGTCACCTATCAGTGCCACTTCTCAGTGCCCACCAGTGCCACCTATCAATGCCCCTCAGTGCCACCCATCAGTGTCACCTCTTAGTGCCCACCAGTGGTGCCTATCAGTGCCCAACAGTGCTAATCACAGCCAGGGAGACATTTACCGATCTCTGCAGCCAAGCATCGGGAAATGTTCCCTGGCTGTGATTAGCGCAGCGCCGTGCAGACTTGCTGGCGGGCTCTGCACGTGTACGATGCAAACACGCTGGAGCTCATCCATACTGCTGAGGGTCTATTGATGGGTACTGGACCTCTTCTGGGAGGTGGCATGGAGGATGGTGGCAATTGCATTTGATTTTATGAAACAGCTGTAATTCCCTCCTTTCTCTCTGTCTGACTGTTTCGTGAGCATCATGTCTACATCAGTTTCTGCATAATGTAATTGATAAGCACTATGCATGCATTTTAAATATGATTCTGATATTGTTGTAGATATGTCATACTCAATATACTTTCTTCTCTGAAGAAGGAGCTTTATTACTCTGAAACGTATCAGTGACTTATTGATAACATCCTTCAAGTCTTTACAATAGAAGATATTGTCATTAATTTGTATATTGGTAATCATACAGTGTAATATGTATGGAATAACCAGCTGTATTACTATTTTTATACAATTTTATTTAATTGTTGTACAATAAAGTTTGACATTTGTGTCTTCTAACAGCATGTGTCATTGCTGTCTTTAAAATCCCATGTGGGGAAATGTTTTGATTTATCCATGTTGTTGTTACTATGTATGAAAAAAATTTGAGCGCGCCTACAAAGGTTCCTTGCCCACCAAGACCATACAAATAGATCCTAATGCCCCGTATACACGGAAATTGTGGGCTTTTGAATGGAAATTCTGACCGTGTGTATGCTCCATCGGACTTTTGGTGTCGGAAATTCTGCCGACAAAAGGTTGAGAGCTGGTTCTCAAATTTTCAGACGAAAAAAAATCCTTTCAGGAAAAAATCCGATTGTCTGTTGCAATTTCGACATGCAAAATTTTGGACGCATGCTCCGAAGCATTGAACTTAATTTTCTTGGCTCGTCGTAGTGTAGTATGTCACCGTGTTCTTGACGGACGAAAGTTCAGAGAACTTTTGTGTGACCGTGTGTATGCAAGCCAAGCCTGAGCGGAATTCCGTCGAAAAAAACATCCAAGGTTTTTCCAACGGAAAATTCGATCATGTGTACACTGCATTATTGTTGCTGTCCCTGGAGTGCATTTTATTGGTGGGGTATTATACTACTGTGTGTACTTATCATTCACTTGCTTCTGTCTCTGTACATCTAATTGCTAGCAGAACAGGGTGATACGTTGCCCTACCCTTCCAGTCATTAGTTCTAGGTGTAATGACAGTGTAGACAAGCTTTCTCTTTCAGCATCTCAAGCACTAGCCTCTGCATTGTGTTGTGATGAGGTCTGATCTGGTCTAGGTGGGCAAAAAGTTTAAATCCAGCTCTTCTACTAACTGTAAAATGAGAAAAAGAAAATTTTGTTTTTCAGTGCCTGTCAAGGTCTGACAAGGCTGTTGCATAATGCTTATTAATGAAAAGCTCAATATCCGTTTTTGTAATTAAATCAGGAGCATAAATGTAAACAATTATCAGATTTGTAACCGAAACAAAATATCTTTTTCTTTTTTTTTTCATCACACACTCATTAAAATCTCTTCTGATAACCTTGCAACAATACCTAATGTATTTGTTTTTAATCAAAATATGCAAAGTATGGAAAGTTGATAACATACTAAAGGTTTCTCAAGGGACTTGCTTATCACTCTCAGACATTTTTTTTTCCCCAAAAAGAACAATAGGCTAATCAGATTCGCAATCATGAATATTCAAATGTTATTTATTAATTTTACATAAACACTTGTGTAAGTAATTTTAATTTATTTTAAATTTAATTGTCATGGAAGCATAATGAAAGAATAAGTATCAAGCATAATTTTAATTTGTTGTTGGTTTCAATCAAAAGTTTTATCAAGAATAAATATTTCATGTGGTGAAAAGCCAATGAACTTTATCCACTTTTGGCTTATGTATGAATGAATACACTCTTTTTTTGTAATAAATATGCTATGTGAGCCTGTTGAGATAGTTAGTTATTTTTGTATTCATTTAGAAGTTAGTTGTTTTCTCCAAAGTTTTCATCATTTGTATCAATGGTTGTGCTTGTTGTACCATGTTGTTATGGTGTTATTTTCAGAATTGTGTTACTTTAGAGCATAGTCCCCCATAAGGCACTGCAAGACTGACAGTTACAAGAATGACTCCCAAAGGCAGAGGCATGATGGGACTTGTAGTTCTGCAACAGATGGAGGGCCACAGGATGGGCACCCATGCTTTAGGGCAATGTCATAATAGCGATCCTGTTGACGGTAACTACTTGAAAAAGTCAGAACTCACTGCTCATTTGGGTTCTCCCTCATTGACCAAACCCCTTAGGTATCTGCTCCCTTACCAGAACACTTTGGGAAATTCTGCAGCATTTCAGCCAATAAGTGAGCAGCACTGTAAAAGCCCATGAGTAGTGTAGCAAGCCTCCGAGGGAGCTGCTTTTGTTTAAGTCTGTTACTCTGCCTTTCAACCCCAATGAACTGTCCCAGCCCCTCTGGCACACTTAGCAATGTGATTAATGGAATAACTCACCAAGAATACACAGTTCTTCTTGTAGTTTACTTGTAGAAAAGTAAAATTCAGGTTAACATTAGTCAGCCAGGACCTGTGTAAGTACCCAGGACTTGGATGAAACAGTTTAAAGAAAACAGTCAGGAACACCATGCAAACAACAAAAGCAATAGGTAACAATATGTAAAGATTAAATAGACTCCCCAATAACGTGTGGTGTGTGTGGGATGCCGTGGCTAAAGGGGAACCCCAGGCCGGCCTACAAACCTCTAGTATACACCCAGTGAAATGATATCAATACTCGTGGTGTGTTCCCTTTAAGAGCAACCGCGGTAATGTCCTGGAGGCAAAGCTTTGCGTTTTATTATCTTCACCGGCAATGTAGAAGCTCTGTGGACAATATTTGGATGTGGTATTCTATGAAAAGCATTAAAGGTTCCTGGGCAAAGCCCCCTCACCAAATCCTATACACAGTTAGCGGTCCTCCCCTGAGCGATCGATCTTAGATGCAGGTGTGTCGCAGTGGCATTCAGTCCTTGAGCTGTTGCAGGGTGTCCTTCTTTAGCATGGACAGTCTGTTCCTCTGGGCTGGAGCTGCATGAACAATCTGTTCCTCTGGGCTGGAGTTGCAGGCTGTGTGTCCCTTGTTAGGCCGCAATTCCACACACACACACACATTGGGCCAGATTCACAGAATAGATACAATGGTGTATCTCCTGATACACCGTCGTATCTCTTGTCGTATCTATGCGGCTGATTCATAGAATCAGTTCCGCATAGATAGCCCTAAGATCCGACAGTTGTAATTGACTTACACCGTCGGATCTTAGGATGCAATACTTCGGCCGCCACTGGGTGGAGTTTGCGTCGGGTATGCTAATGAGCATTTACGGCGATCCACAACGGTTTTTGTGTTCGTTACGTCGTTGCTAGTAATTTTTTCACGTCGCAAAGTTAGTCATGATTTTACATGCCTTAACTTTACACGAGCCATGTTAAAGTATGGCCGTCGTTCCCGCTTCGAATTTCAATTTTTTTTTGTTTTTGCGTAAGACGTCCGGGAATACAAAACGCCATAACTCACATCGCCATTCAAAAAAATGACGTCACATCGTGCAAAGCATGGCGGGAATTTCAAAACTGAGCATGCGCAGTACGTCCGGCACGGGAGCGCGCCTAATTTAAATGGTACGCGCCCCATTTGAATTGGGCGGGCTTGCGCCGGACGTGTTTACGATACACCGCCGCAAGTTTACAGGTAAGTGCTTTGTGGATCAGGCACTTACACTGAAAACTTGCGGCGGTGTAACAAAAACGGGTTACGTTGCGCCGCCGCAATTGTACCAGAATCTGGCCCATAGAGTGCAGATGCTCTTCTGATGGGGTGCAGGCAAAAAGAGGCCCTGGCGTAGTTCCTCTGGCTTTTTATCTCCTCTCCCACAGTCCTTTGCTGCTGTCTCATGATTGGCTCAGGCTCTTCCAATAGGCAGTTTACAGACAACCTCCAATAGGGAGTATTCAAACAGGCAGTACTGAGTGTCTGTGTGTGAAGAGAGAAAGAGGGGATGGGGGTGAAAAAGCCCATGCTGCTGCAGCAGACAGCTGTCCTCTAATAGATTAGATCAGTCTGGAGAAGTACCTGCTACAGTAGACTCCTTGGCTATTTCTTTTGCCGGCAAGTTGCCACCTGTGACAAGATCTGTAATGGGACATGGCTTTTAAGATAAATGGATGAAAGAGCTCAGCAGAAGTGCATATACTGTACATTTTATTAGACAAAAATGTGAAACGCCCTTTAACAGTTCTAAAAAACTTTCCATATGCAGTATAGCAGATAAAAGAGCTTTCAAGATTATGGTAAACTTTCATGCATTGCATTTAAAAGAGAAGTATTAGATATCAATAATCAAAACAAACATAACATAATCATGTATATGGCTGTCGCATTGGTCCAATGCTCAAGGTTTCCCCTGCCTGCTCTAAGACCAAGAACTGAGCAATCATATGACCGCTGATCATTAAGTTCTCATTGAGCAGAGAGCAGTGACTGTCAGTCACTATTTCTTTGCTCTGCCCCTCCAGTGCTCACTGGAGCACCAGGATGTGAAAGGGACAGAAGAGACTGGCTCTGGCTTTTGGCAGTGTGTTAAGAGGATGAGCCAACTGCCTAACATGGCGAGGAGAGCTCTCACAACCTGTAATTTATGGTAGACAGTGAGGGTAGATGTCCGTGTCTTTTCCCATGGTCCTCTGTGTGAAAGACAGAGTAAGGAGAATTTCCATACTGTTCTGATATGTAAATGAGGGAGAATCAGGTCCAGGAAGCAATGTGCCGTTTCCTCCACCATGATATTACAGGTGCACCCAGCCAAGGTCTGTGATGTTGCATTCACTCTGGGCCTGTCTCACCTCACAATTTACTGTAGGCCCTTTGGAGTAGTGTTGCTCACGAATATTCGCATTGCGAATATTCGACTCGAATATAGCATATTCGAGAAATCGCGCTATATTTCGAATTTCGCGGTGAATATTCGCAATTCCGAATATTCGCATTTTTTCAATTTTATTTTTAAAACAGATCACATCCTATCGACGTCTAAAAGCATTGCTGGTATGATAAGAGACCCTGGGCCGAGTAGCTAAGCTGAGGCGATCCTTTTATGTTGCCAAATTGAAAAAAAAAAAATTGCGATTTTTCGCTATTGCGAATGCGAAAATGATTGCGAATTTTCGATAACTGTGGTAGGAGAACTCTGATTGTCTCTGATGCAAAAGGGGGGGGCTTTGTGTATGTGTATGTTATGAATATTTGTATGTTTGATATTATTATTTTTTGTAAGAAGGAAAAAATTGCGCATACCTTAAAAAAGGGGAGAATACAGCAGCAACTCAAAAATGTTATACAACATAATTTAATACAAGACAGAAAATGGAGTCGCTCTACAAGAATAAAAAATATGTCTAGTGACAAGACATGTGGGCAAATTATAAAATAAGCAAGCGCAAATAACTTGTGAAATACACAGTGAAACAAATATATAAAGAAATATAGTCCCAATAATAGAAAAATAATCTTTCATAAAAATGTCTTTGATATGTGAAGTGAAAAAAAGTCCAAAGCATGCAGCATGAACGTGTTCAATCTTCAAGGTGTTTGATTGACAAATGGCTGTGACAGATGGATAGAGTAAAGAATCACCACCAATGCAAAACACTTTTTATTTTCTATTGTAAAATATCACGAATATTCTGAGCCAATCAGAGTGCTCCTTCCGCATTTGCCGAATATTCGCAATTATTTTGTATTGTAAAATATCAAGAATATTCTGAGCCAATCAGAGTGCTCCTTCCGCATTTGCCGAATATTCGCAATTATTTTGTATTGTAAAATATCAAGAATATTCTGAGCCAATCAGAGTGCTCCTTCCGCATTTGCCGAATATTCGCAATTATTTTGTATTGTAAAATATCACGAATATTCTGAGCCAATCAGAGTGCTCCTACAGCATTTGTCGAAATTGCGCAATAAATATCGCATTCGCATGTTGCGATATTTCGATAAAATATCACGAATATTCTGAGCCAATCAGAGCGCTCCTCCAGCATTTCTCGAAATTGCGCAATAAATATCGCATTCGCATGTTGCGATATTTCGATAAAATATCACGAATATTCTGAGCCAATCAGAGTGCTCCTACCGCAGTTATCAAAAAATCGCAATTATTTTCGCATTCGCAATAGCGAAAAATCGCAATAATTTAATTTCGATAAAATATCACGAATATTCGAATTTAGCGAATATATCTCGAATATTCGAATATATATTCGAGATATATCGCGAAATCGAATATGGCATATTCTGCTCAACACTACTTTGGAGCAGGAACTGGCTTATCAACCGACCCTAGGGGGCACAACAATCTGATCACCAGTAATCAGGCTAGCAGCTCTGACATGAGGAAACAAAGCCCTCTTTGTCTGTGGCCACCTCCACCGAGTTACACAATGTGAAATAAGGCTTGGTAAGTCAGTAATGGAAAAAGTCAACTGCAGAAAGCCAACAGGCAATACAGGTGACAAGTTCTTTGCTTTCTGCTTGCCTTTATTGTGCACATATTCAACAGTACAGGTCCTCTTTACCAAACATTTAGTGCACAGGACTTTTTTTCCAGTGTGTAAAACAATTGATTATTTTCATGTCATTGCATATTGTTTGTACTGGACAATGCACCAACATGCATTTGAGAGCAACTGCTGTGAATGAGACATCAATGATATGGACATATCAAAAATCTAGTGGATGAATTTCAACGATTTGGGAATAGCTTAATAAAACATGTATCAATGAATATGTGAATAATAATTTGAGAAAACAGGTCCTTTGGGTGTTGCTCTGTATAAGTAATATTGCAGACATTACTATTGATATTAAGATGCATTGAAAAACACTGTGGGACTATGGGATTATTTATGTGGACAGATGCGGTTTGGGCACAAACCAGATTACTAATTTTTTCATTCACATCAACCTTAAAATGCTGTGCAATCACTTCAATGAATAGTATTGCCCCTTAATGAATGCAGTTGTGCTCTATTTTCAAATGTTGCACCCTGTGAATATGTGAAAATCATTTGCAGATCATATTCTGCCTTTTTTATTTTAACGTTTACGAGTACCATGCCACTTCCTTTGTAAATAACTGCAAGCAGTCTGTCAATATCTTCTTGTTTTTGCACATTTTCTGCAAATGTTATAAAGCAGTTTGCAGCATAATTACCAAGTGAACCACTTTTAAAACATGTGCAATTATGTGCAAATACTTTTCTGCTGGCTTTTTTTCCCCACAAATATTTTTATTGAAAAAAAAATTTTTTTTTTTGAAAAGCCTATGGCGTGTATAACACACCCAAAAACTTCACCCGGTGCAGAAAAAATGTATACACACATAAAGAGTGGTCACAAAAAATGTGCAGACGGGTGCAACGTCAAGTGGTCCTACTGTGAAAAAAGAACTCAAACCTTGATCACCCGGGGCGTTAGGCTCCAGACGGGGACTGAGGTCCGAGCAACCGAAGCCGACACGGACCCAACTTCCTTGGTCTGCCAAAACAGAACCCTCCCAGTACTAGGTGGGGCTCCCCCTGAAGGGAGACCCCATGAGAGCAGGTGAACTAAGCCAGAAGGCCATGTCCGCCCACTCCCAAGACGTTCAGGGCTGGCCCGAGGACCGACACCCGACTAATCACACAGTGAACAAATAACGTGTACAAACAACGACAAAAATGTGACAAACATAGGCTAATAAATTAAATAAAGCGGGGGAAAGGGGTAGTGGAGAGGAGAGTGAAAGAAGTTGTCATTGTGTTATACAATGACCAGGCCCTCCGGCCAGGAATAAAAAATTCCTCCGGTCCTAGCCAAAAGGCCCAGCCCAGAAGGTAGGTGCTAAAAAAAAAAGCATGTTGTTGGTGCAGTGACGCTAAATAGACATAACAAAAAACAAAAAACTGGCAGAAAAGGTCAGTGTCTTCTCCCAAGGTCAGGAGAAGACACTGACCTTTTCTGACAGTTTTTTGTACAAAGAGCTTTATTACTCCGGTCACACGTGAGTGTAAATTTTTATTATTTTAATAAATTTTGAACCATACGCAGTATCACGCTATGTGTGTTTTAATTTTCCTTTGGTAAACCATCGATTCCAATATCTGAGACATCTATATGGATATCGTATAATCGGCACCACTCAGAAGGAAGGACTATTGCAGCATACATCTCTTTCTCTCAGCAGATGACATCAGGTTCTCTGTAACCTCACAAGCCTGCATGACTTGATAGGTGTACACCTATTCGAGTCTCATCATCTGGTAAGCAGATATCTATCTCATTTTCCACGGTTTCAGGAATTTATATTCTATTGTCCTTCATCTTCTTCAGGGATTTGATTACACTGTGGACTTTGGTCTATTCATTATTTGAAACTGTCTCATCATATGGACTTTTGTTATGTCTATTTAGCGCCACATTTTTGTTTTTTCTGAAACCATATAAGCATAACTCCGGTGTAACGTCCTTCACTTCCAAAACGTTTTTCACAAACCCCACCAACCTACCCCATACATTTTTCACAAAATCACATTAGAAAAAAACGTGCCTTACAGTTTCCATACTTCCACATCCTTCCCTTACACATCTTTCATTTTTGACCAAATCTCTGGCTTTCAAGAACACCATTGTTAATAAACATTCATGAAATGACATCCAAGCAACTTCTTTTTGTTTGTTAGTCCCCCCTTCCGTCTTTAAGTTCTTCCAACACACTTCTATTTGTCTTGTCCTTAGGTCGGCAATATTTGTCACCACCTCCTCCTTAACCACCTACACAAAAGGGCTTGGTTCTTTGTGCCCTCCCCCAGATCTTTTATGCCATGCTTGTCATACCACTTCTTAAGTTTAACATAGTAGGGAGGGGGCACCACCAGGGCCACAGGTCTCATCAAATCCCGGACCCCCCAACCCCATCCCACCACAAACCATCCCATCAGATATCTCATGAAGCACATTGCCCTTCCTCCACCTGAAAAAACTTTAAAATGCAGCAACCAGGAGTGAATCCCCAAAAAATTCTCAACATTTTGGGAAATTCTGTCCTCCAAACCTCTCCTCCTTCATCACCGTAACTCTTGATATTCTCTCCATTTTGGATCCCCAGAAAAAAATAAACAATAAACTGCTGAACATTTGCATCCATCTTTTGTTAAACGGAAAAATGACTCCAAAATAAAGCAGCAAAAGGAGACAAAGTGCTTTTGTAATCAGGGTTTTTCCTGTCAGTGTAAGCCGCCGCAACTTCCATAACTCCATCTTTTTGGATAGTTTTTTTAGGCAATTCTCTGCATTAATCTGGTTTTGCAGATTTCTTTCAAAATGAATCCCAAGCACATTAATGGTGTTCACTTTCTTGATCTTGCTTGCTGCAAAGTCCTGTAATCCACTGAGCATGCAAAAAGCACTTTTCTCCCAATTGACCCGCATCCCAGCCATACTCCCAAACAACTGTAGTTGTAATTCCACCCTTGACAGATCCCTTTGGGATTTGCAAAGAAAAACAGCATCATCCATATAACACAGAAATTTCAGTTTTTCCCCCCTTCCACCCGGGACAAAAAAACCTTCAAAGGCCTTATCTTGCTGCACGTGCTGTAATGGGGGTTCCATCACACAAATAAAAAGTAGAGGGGACAGAGGACATCCCTGTCTTACCCCAGATCTCACCTCAAAAGTTTCAGCCAAAAAGCCATTGACCAGAATCTCGCTGCTCACTTCAGTATACAGGCATTTTATCATCCCCACAAATTCTGCAGGAAAATCCAACTTTTTTAATACATGAAAGATAAATTGATTTGATACTCTGTCATAGGCTTTCTCAAGGTCAATCCCTGCAAAAACAAGCGACAAGTTGCTGTTCTGCGCATAAAAGGCCAAATCTCTGAGGCTCCGTACACACGATAGAATCCATCCGCTGAAAAATCTCAGCGGATCGGTTTCAGCGGATAGATTCTATGGTGTGTACATTCCTGCGGATATTTGTCCGCGGAAATTTCACGATTCCAGCAGATAAAAATTTGTAGACATGTCTACAAATCTATCCGCTTGAATCTATCCCAACGGATTGATCCGCTGGTCTGTACAGACTCACCGGATCAATCCGTCCGAAGGGATCCCCCGCATGCGTCGTAATGATTCGACGCATGCGTCGAATTCCTTATATGACAGCGTCGCGCTTGTCGCCGCGTCATCATCGCGGCGACGGCGCGACACGTCATCGCGAGGGGATTTCGGCGCGGATTTCGATCCTATGGTGAGTACACTCCATCGGATCCAAATCCGCTGAAATCCTCGAGAGGACTTATCCGCGGAAACGGTCCGCTGGACCGTATCCGCGGATAAATCCTCTCGTGTGTACTAGGCCTAAGGAGCACCAGATTGCTAGCAATCCTCCTCCCCGGGACAGCACACGTCTGCCAACTTCCGATGATCCCGCCAACCACCTCCTTTATCCTGTCAGCTAAAATTTTTGCGAAAGCCTTATAGTGCACATTAAGGAGTGTAATTGAGTGCCAGTTTTTGACCTCCCTCTAATCCCCCTTTTTTTTAAAGCAAAACGATAACCCCCTCTTTCATAGAGGCCGACAGTCTCTTCTCCGCCATACAACACCTCACCACTTCTAGAAAATGTACTTTAAGGATTGCCCAAAATTTTATATAAAATTCAACTGGAATTCCGTCCCCTCCTGAAGTTTTGTTCTTGGCCATCTTCTTCAAAGTCTTCAAAACCTCTTCCTCTCCCACCTCTTCTGCCAGGAAGGCACCTTCCTCCTCCCTCAAAACCCCTGGCAGCACATCACAATACTCCTCCACTTCCCCTATTGCAGCAACGTCTTCTTCTCCATACAAGTCAGCATAAAAGTTCCTTATCAAGTCTCTCATTCTTTTCCCTCTTACTTCGTCTTGTCTATCCATCATTGTCTTCATCACCTTCTTTGGGCTAAAGGCTTTCTTGAAAAAGAAATGCAAACACTTCTCGTCTTCCTCCATCGTCTGGACTTTCGCTCGAAAAACGATTCCTTTTCCTTTTTCCTTGATCATCTTCCTCCTCTCCTCCTGCGCTTCCTTCAGTTCTTCTTCCACTTCCATTCCCAACCTCTTATGCCCCGTACACACCATCACTTTATGTGATGAAAAAAAACGACACTTTCTGTGAAGTAAAAAATGACGTTTTTGAAACTTCAATTTTCAAAGACGAAGTTGCCTACACACCATCGTTTTTCTCACAATGTTCTTGCAAAGTGAGGTTACGTTCCACCACGTTTTACCATTGAAGTAGCTTCTGGGCATGCGTGGATGAAAAAACGTCTTACAAAACGACGTTTTTTGCTACACACGGTCAATTTCTGTGAAGTAAAAAGTGCACTTTTGAAAAACGACACATAAAATTGAAGCATGCTTCAATTTTTTTTGGTCGTTTTTTACAAGACATAAAACGACGTTTTCCCCCACACACAGTCAATTAAAGTGACGTTTTTAAAAACGTCATTTTTTTTCATCACATAAAGTGATGGTGTGTACGCGGCATTACACTGATACAGGAAATGTATTCTCTCCAGCAACCTCCTCCCTGCCTCCCTTCTTTCTCTTGCTTTTTCCGCCCCCAACTTTTTATAAAAGGAAGCCACTTGGTTTTTAAGCCAATCCCACCACACCAACAGATCCTCAAAACCCTCTTTTCTATTTTCCAGGGTCTGGAAGAAGGAGGCAAAACACCCAGAAGTCTCCCCATCCTCCAATAGCAGGCCATTCATTTTTCACGTACCTCTCCCCACCTCCACTTCCACCTCCAACTTAAAGGAACAAAAAATCAAGGAATGGTCAGAAAAAAAGACAGGAGATATGTTATAGGTTTCACCCTTCAAAAACTGGGATAAGAAAATAAAATCGATACGAGACCTCACCATCCTTCTATCAGACAGGTAATTGAAAGTTGTATTCCTCCCCTCCACCTCCACCGCCACGTCATGCATGTTAAAGTAATTTATCATGTAATTTAGGAGTCTGGATGTAATATCCATCCCACCATCACCACCAGTCCCCTGTCAGTCTTCATTCCTTCTTACACAATTAAAGTCACCCACCAGGACTGTGGGAACCCTCCCTGGTAAGTGTACTTTCAATGTTTTAAAAAAACTTGCTATTTTCTTTTTCTCAGCTGGAGCATAGCAATTTACCACTCTCACTTGCTGACCCAAAAAATCGAGCGTCACCACCTGTAACCTTCCGGGGACCAACACCCCATGCGCCACAATTTTCACATTTGGGTTTTTAACCACCATTCCAACTCCCTCACTTCGAGATTCACATGCATGTGCCCACACGGAAGGGCCCCACTTGTGTGGGTGACCAGAAGGGTCCACTTGTGTATCAGCAGCGCCCCCCCTTTGCACCCTCCTTTGCACCACCTTGCGGCTTCTGCTGCCTGGGTACTCTCTGCTCCTTTGGTCCAGGTAGCACAGTAGACAGCCACTCCTTCCTGGCCGTCTGGTATTTCCCACACTGCTTTGCCATATGTCCAGGCTGTTTGCAAATGTCACACACTCTTCCCTCCTTGCAGTTCCGCACCTCATGACCTCCTTTCCCACAAAACCGGTACTTCAACTCCTGGTCACATTCACCGCTGACATGCCCATACAACATACATTTCCTGCAATACCTTGGCTGACCGGGGTAGAACAGAAACCCCTCTCTTCTCCAATTGTAAAGACTGCAGGGGGTCTTTTAACCCCACCCAAACAACCGGGATCAGATTTAAAGGTTCTAAAAAACCTGTACTTCCCGGACCAGATTTTAAAGTTGTTATATACCTTGTCTCCACCTCTCAAGTTGTTGCAATAATTGCCTAGGAAGGCTCTTACCAGATTGACGTCGGCAAATGGATTGTACAGATGTACGGTTATGACTTTTTCCTCCTGCATAAATAACGGCTGGACTCCAAACTTCCTCCTGACGTCACTCTCTTCCACCAACTTGAATCTCTCATACGTATTCCAGGCAACCTCAGTTGAAGCAAAAGTAACATCGTAAAGACGCTGATTCGGGAAATCTTGTAGACATAATATGTCTCTTACCGCAAGGCCCAGTGCACCCGTCAGAAGATCAACGAAGGCAGAAGGAAGAAGAAGGCTGGGAGGTAAGGGTGTAGATTAAAAAAAGGGAAAGGGTACGGGGACTGGGGACGAGGGGTGGGGGTGGTGTGGGGTAGTGAAGTAAAGACGAGGGGAGGGGTAGGGCAGAGGGAAATATAAGCGGTTGGGGATAGACTGCTTCCCATTCCCACCCATACGTTTGGAATGATCTGTGTTTACCTTCAGCGTCCTAAAGTGGGTACGTACCATGTTTAAGGAACATAAGAATGAAAACGCTCAGTGATTTTGAAATGAGTCCAGGATGTCCATGTATTCGTGATTTTTTGTATCCGCTCTTGGGGATATGGATCAGTTCTTCTATCTTAAGCCCCATACACACGATCAGACTTTGCGACAACAACAATCTGACGGACGTGTTTTATCGGACAATCCGACCGTCTGTATGCTCCATTGGATAATTGTTGTCGGTTTTTCAATGGCCAAATGTTCCCTGTGCATGCTCTCAAACATTCACACAACAAATGTCTGATGGAGGATCATCCGATCACATGTACACAAGTCCATCGGACTAAAGTCCAAAGTACAAACACGCATGCTCCGAACTAATCATAAACATCAGACAACAATAGCAGAAGTTGCCCAAAGGGTGACGGTAAAGAGCTAAAAAAGCATGTGATTTGGTGAATTTTGGCTTAAAAAGTTCTACCGTGTGTATGCATACCAAGTTCACGGCCAACACCCCTTCAGACAAAAATCCAGGGAAAAATCAGATGGAAGTCCGATCGTGTATGAAGCTTTAGAGAGCCTGGCGACCCATCCCTGGGATGCATGTGAAGCGCCAATGTACAGGAATGCAGAGTCTTGCCGCATTTACCATATGCATAGTCATTGATTTGTGGTAGTGTTTTTTTTGGGGGGGGGTAAGGATGTATGGTGTAGAAGAAATTGTGATTTGATATGGGATTTGTACTGCACCGAATGCACTCCCAAAGGAGCGCGTCTTTGTGTGGGAGTATAATCTAAAGTGAACGTTGTAATCTGTGTGATAAGATCATGGACTTCCCTCCAAAAAGATTGAAGTGGTTCACACTCCCACCGAATGTGTAGCATGGTGCCTTCCGCTTTCCCACATCTCCAGCAGGTGTTAGGTATGGCAGGGTAGAATTTATGAAGACCAGATGGAGTTCTGTACCATATGGTTTCAATCTTATAGCAGTTTTCTTGGATCGCTACGTTCAGGGAGCCCTTGTGTGTATACTCGTGTACGTTACGCCATTCCTCATCAGTGAGAGTCATCTGAAGGTCCCTTTGCCATGACACCCGTGATGGATCCGGGGTGGGTGGGGAATCTTCCTCTGCTGGCTTTTTTAATAATTTTTTAATGGCTTTTTTTGGCAGTTTGATACAAGTTGGTAAATCTTCCACCTTTGCACACAATGCAACAGTATGAGAATTTTGCATATTGTGAGAAATAAACCAGAACAAAGTTATACAACACATGCATTACACTGTATTAAAGGATAAGTTCACTTTTGAGCATGTTACACATTGCACCTATATTTAGTGTAACATGCTGCAGACCTGCCCCCTCAATATCCCCCAACCAGAAATCTGTGAATGAGAAAAGGAATGAGAAAACAAGAAAGTCCCGCCTTCCACCGCAGCAGATGGCTTGTAGTTCTCAATGGTCAACACACTCATAGTCCATTCACACTGCCTACAGCTCTGTGACAGAAAGTTACCTAAGAGGTATGGGCAACAGAGCTGCAGGCAATGGGCTGGATTCACAAAGAGTTACGCCGGCGTATCAGTAGATACGCAGACGTAACTCGGAATCTAAGCCCGTCGTAAGTTTAAGTGTATGCTCAAACTGAGATACACTTAAACCTAGCTAAGATATGATGGCCTGCGCCGTCGTATCTTAGGGTGCAATTTTCCACTGGCCGCTAGGTGGCGCTTCCGTTGATTTCGCCGTAGAATATGTAAATTATTGATACGCCGATTCACGAACGTACGCTTGCCCGTCGCAGTAAAGATACGCCGTTTCCGTAAGAGATACGCCGCATAAAGATAAAGCTGCCCCCTAGGTGGCGTAGCCAATGTTAAGTATGGCCGTCGTTCCCGCGTCGAAATTTGAAAATTTTACGTAGTTTGCGTAACTCGTCCGTGAATGGGGCTGGACGTAATTTACGTTCATGTCAAAACCAATACGTCCTTGTGGCGTATTAGGAGCAATGCACACTGGGAGATTTCCACGGTGAAAAACGTCAATCACGTCGGGTCACAGAACATTAACACAAAACACGCCCCCCTGTCCCACATTTAAATTAGGCGGGCTTACGCCGGACGATTTACGCTACCCTGCCGCAACTTACGGAGCAAGTGCTTTGAGAATACAGCACTTGCCGTCTAAGTTGCGGAGGCGTAACGTAAATCGGATACGTTACGCCGCCACAAAGATACGCGGATCTACGTGAATCTACCCCAGTGTGTGCAGGAGCCTGACATTACACCCAAGATCCACTGATCGCGGGAGTAGTGCTCTGCAGGCTCATATAAAAAATAACTGCACATTTTTTTTTCCTGCAAAAGAATGCACATTTATTTATTTTTTCAAAAAGTGAACTTATCCTTTAAATGCAACATCATGATAAATCAGTCACACGTCTGTGACAAATTTGTAAACTACAGCTCATTAACACACAACTGAGGTGGAGTTTATTAATAAATGTTCCCCCAGTGTCCTGATATGAATACGTTTTGGTAGACCACTTTAATATTTAAACCAACCCTGTAACTATACTAAACTTTCCCAAAGAAGCTATAATTTTAAAAGAAGTAAATACTTACATCTCCTGCCACCTGCATCACTAGGGAGTGCTCTGTTCATGAGGAATCGTTCCCCCAGGTTTACTGGATTGTCGATCTCCTTGGTCTCCCACACCTCTCACTGGTTCCTCTCTCTGTCACTGTAAGATCCACTAATGATGTGAAAATCAACAACAGGAACCAGTGACAGCTGTGAAGGACCAGGGAGATCAATACTCCTGAATGTGGTGGCTTCTAAGTTGACTTAAGGGGCCAGTTCCTCAGGAAATTGAGTGGTCTTTGGTGATATACTGTAAGTAGAAAAGTTTAGTATAGTGACAAAGGCACTTTAACAAAGAACAGGTGACCTGAGTATGGTTAGTTTAATATGTTTTATGCCCCAATTTCTACAGCTAGAAGTGTACTTTAATAGTTATTGCTGTAATTGGCCTCTGGACTCTAATCAAGCTCAGATGGTCTGTTTTCTCCTTCCTAATCTGTAAGTGGTTATTTGAATTGGAGGTGTTATGGGCAAACTAGGAGTGTTCCATTTCAAATGCTACTTTATACATTGACTTACCTCTTTAGATCCAATCTATCTGGATATTGTGGTCACCTGCTGACTTCGCACCATCCTCAGGCAGCATAATTCTCCAATACGACACATGAGCTGAATCAAATGCAATTTTATTTAAAATGTTGCTAAACACACACTGTTTAATTTACATTGTCCCTTCTTTTTCTGAATGTGGCTGATGGCACTGTGATTATTTTAAAAAAACATTTAAGTACATCTTTCCTAATTGATATACAGCTGTCACATGACCTAGATATTTTCCAGCCTGTCTGCAGGGAAACATAAGCAGGAGGAGCTTCTAGTCTTCTGCTGCTGGTCAAAAAAAAAAAAAAAAAAAACAGCCTTTGGAATACAGAGTAAAAATAAATAATATCCTTAAACTGTTTTAAAGTGGCATACAAATATATATTTGAAATCAAATTGTTATTATATTTTGGCAATAACATGGTGTGGACTGATTTCTGCCAGTCACAGGCTGTGTCATGCCCCTCCAGCATGTGTCTTAGGCCCTGTACACACGATCAGTCCAAACTGATGAAAACGGACTGAAGGTCAGTTTCATCGGTCCAAACCGACCGTGTGTAGGCCCCATCAGTCTGTTGTCCTTCGGTCCAGAAACAGAGAACTTGCTTTAAAATCGGACCGATGGACGCCTGACCGATAGGTCAAAACCGATGGTTAGTACGCAAAAGCATCGGTTCCAAACCCGGGCATGCTCAGAATCAAGTCGAAGCATGCCTGGAAACTTCATTTTTCTCTGCACGTCATTGTGTTTTACGTCACCGCGTTGGACTCAATCGGTTTTTGAACTGATGATGTGTAGGCACATCAGACCATCAGTCAGCTTCATCGGTTAACCGATGAAACTGAACTTCAGTCTGTTTTCATCAGTTTGGACTGATCGTGTGTATATGGCCTTAGAATAAGAGGGAGGCGATTCTTCCATTATTCTACATGTAATATCCTGCCCCCATTGTGTTTAGCTGGTTAGTGGGCATTGTGGAAGGAGGAGGGGGGAGGGAGTGGGCTATCATTTACCACTGTGTATACACCCACACGTGTGTCTTTATATTCACATTGGGCTGTTCAGATGTGATGGTGAGGAACTGCTCAGCATAGAAACTTACTGAAAACTTAGCATGTGCAGAGTTGCCACCACAGCTGCAAAGCTAGCTGAATTGGAGACACGAACAGAAGGTTGGGAAAGAGAGCAGTGGGATCAACCAGGTTTTTTGAAAAATACCGAAAATAAATCTCATAATGACTGAGTGAGTATTAACAGTATTTATTGATATTTTTTTATGATGTGGGTTTAGTGACACTTTAAGATGATTCCAGTACAGAGGTTGTTTTTCCAGTGAATTGTAAGATGACAATGACCTTTGTAAGCCCTGTTTCTGTAAAGTACTAACACTGACTGAGGGAACATGGAAGAAAAGGGGAGAATCCAGCTAGGACTCAACTAACTAGCACTAAACAGGAGAGGAGAACAGAAGGGGAGAAGAAAAATGATATACTAAGCAAACTGTAGAGGCTCTAAACTCCTACTAGGTGTTATCATATTACAGAACAATAAAAACCTGATGCAGTTTAGCACAGAAAAAAATACATGGAAATGTGATGGAACAACCGTTACCCATAACCATAACCAGCTGTCTGATTCAGCCAAATCAGGCAATGATCTTATGTCTATGGGTGCCTAAAAACATTGCTGGACAAAAGCTGTTGGGTAGGAAAACTGCTTAGAATGTAAAAAAAATAAGAAAAAAATATTTGATCCCCGCGTGCTTAGTGGCTCCTGAACCATTGACATGAATGTGTATGTTAGGCTGAGCAGTGCATGAAGGTACCTACCTTTCCCTTTTGACCTAAATTCCTTTTAACTTGCAGCAGACTGTTGTAGTGATACTCATAATGCGGTATGCAATATCCCCATGCAGTTTATTACAATGTAGGCTTGTTAAATATGTTATCTCATAATTGTACAAATCTTTTCTAGTGCCTAGCAACACCCTGTAAAGAGTGTACTGGTGTCAGCTCTTGCTGATAGTGAAATTAGTGCTGAATCATATAAATTCCTTGAGAAGGACTTTTTTTGTATTTACAATGGTGGTCATAAATGTTTATTTTAGTGTACTTAAAGTGGAGTTCCACCCATTTTTTTATGTTTGTCTGTGCTGCATGCTCTAATCTCATAGTGTTCAGAATGGACAATTTTTATTTAATTTGTTGCTTGTAAATACCTTTATTTTGTAGTCCTTCATTACTTCCTCCTCCTTATTTGCCTAGGCTATTTGCAAGGGTTTCTGGGATAGGCATCATGTTTCCCAGTAGTCCTTGCAAACCTGACTGAAACCTATTACATTGCTTGTGCACTGAGCATGTGCGAGATATGCAAAGCTGAAATCCAGGAAGTCATACAGTCTGGCTTCATGATGCCCACACTTAAGATGGCCACGGTCTATTTCTAGATTATAAACGATCTAAATGCTGTAACAACCTAACAAAACGGACCTTAGTTTACAGACTAACTTTACTAGAATACATTAAGCTTGTGTATTACAGGGGTATTTATATATAAAAAGTGAAATTGTGGGTGGAACTCCCCTTTAACAAAGATTACAAAACACTTGATCCAAGTTTAGAATCCAGTATTTCTTGCCTGCCACAGTTTAACTTGTAAATCTCCAGGGCAGTAAAAAAATAAAAATAAAAATAAAACCTACTGCATAGTTGTATTTTTAATGAGAAACTACAGTGCAATTTCAGAGAGTAAATACTCTAATTCATGATTGTTAAATGTACCTGAAACTTTTTTTAATATGACTTTTCCATTCTACTACAGGCATTTACGGTATATTTCAAGGTCCATTTGTTGGTTATTTGACATGATTGTATGACATACATTGCTAAAGAAGCCCTTTTGCTGCCAGAGCCGTTTTTGCATTTTTTTGCACACATGTTTAAAAAATAATTTTAGTCCTGAAGATTACATAAAACTCCCAAACATTATATATTTTCTGAAAGCAGATACCCTATATAATAAAACATTGGTAGTTCCAGTTTGTTATGTCTCTTGATATTACTGCAAAGGTCTTGGAAATGCAACATTTCTGTAGAAAACACACTAAAGTGAATTGTATGGCAAACATATGCAATAAACTACACATATTTTTGGTAAAACATAAAAGTTGAGGTTTCACCCAGTAAATAGATACCCAACATGTCAAACCTTAAATTTGTGTCTCGCCATGAAATGGCGAAAAACTTCAGTACCCTATATTTCCTATGGGCGAAGCTTCAGAGTGCCCCAGGCTAGGTCATCAGTTTAGTGTTATAGAGGAGGTCTTGTGCTAGAATTATTGCTTTCAATCTGGCGTGCATGGAAATATGTAACATGTGTATCGTAATCAACGTTTTCAAGTGTAGGTGCCCATCGATGTGTGTGTTTTAAGTTCATATGTGTGTGTGTGTGGGGGGGGGGGGGCACTAAAAATGTATTTGGAGGGTATTTTATGTGCTTGGGTTTAACTTTATTTATATTTTTGGCTAAACTTTATTTTTTTCATCACATGTGATGATTTTTAGGTGATAGTTTTTTTTAATGAGACATGCAGGTTCCAAAAGACCCTGCATGTCTCCTCTTAACTATACTGAATGTATGGCACTGCAGATCAAATTGCAATACATCCCTTCCTGGCTATGCAAGCCAGGGACACCGAGAGGCTGACCCGGAAGTAACATCATAAATGTTGCCTACTGGGTTACAGCAAGAGGGGGGGGGGGGGAAGAGCAGACAAGTGTCCACTCTTCTCACTCCCCTCCACACGCCGGCAACATGTTGGTCCCAGGCCCGCAGTTATATAAAAAAATTGGGTTTATTAATGTTTCTTTAGAAAAACTAAAATGGCAAAATATAGGATGCAGGTGCATTTGAAGTGAACTATGGGGCCTGATGAATTGCAGTTAAGCTAAAATCAGAGTAAAACCACTTAATACACAGATGAAATACAACATACATACAGTACTGTATATGGCAGCTATTTTACCAGCCAGGTGATCAGTAACTCTGTCTACCCAGCCCTGAGATTTAAACTACTCTGCTACACAGCATATCCCTGTATGACAAAGCAGGAGACTTCATTTTTCTTAGGACTCATGTACACTACAGCTTTTAGCATTTTTTTGCCAAAGCTCCTAAACTCAACTTCATAAAAGTCTATGTGCACATAGGCTTTTACCAGTGGTTAGGGGAGGTCCAACCTCCCTCTCCTGAATGCAGAAGAATCACATTCAGGATAGGAACATTTTGACCGCTGGCCACAAAACACAGCACAATTTTGCATTTTCCTGCAGCCTGCAGTTAACATAGTCTGTGTGTACATAAGCACTTAGCTGTAGTTCAATCACACCTACGGGTCTTGTCCTTCTCTCAGCCTGTGGCTAAACAGTGAAAACAAAGGTCTCATTCATACAGAATTACACAATTACTTGTATGCCCCATGCAGGGCCATGTTTTGCTGGAACAAGGATGCACAAGTGTCAGGGCCAGGACTTAGAACCTGAATCATTTGATGTGTCTGACAATGACTCTTCTCGATGAGCTACCTGAGATGCTGGACAGCACCCTGTCTGGTCCATTGAACAACCTTGCTGTGTGCTTTGACTTTTGCTGAACCTTGAACTCTTTGCTCCTCCCATGAACTTCCTGATTTAAGCCATGTCTCTGCACTTCCTGTTTGCCATATTATGGTGTTTTCCCCAGCCAGTATCCCGCTCTTGTCTTCCCAGATGCCGTCCATATTTTTGCTACCACTTATTATTGACCCTTGGCTTGTTTAATGACTGTGCTTCTGATTTATCCCTACCTGCAATATCTGCCACTGGACCTCGGCTTGGTCACCTCCTGGTGAGGCAATCTTGAGGATGCACGACCTGGTACTAACTAACACAGCAAATAATCTCCACCATCTGGTGAATACTGGTTAGTAATCATACTCCACACCTTGGGTGAGCCCACATCATCCACCAGGGTGACCTGCTTGTTTACCTATCCTGCTGGTCAATGGAATGCTACAGCTACTGGTTTCCGAGCCTGAGCCCTGATTGTGACAACAGGTGTTGTATGCAGTCCCATAGATGTCTATTGGGGCACACGGCTGCATGTCGCAATATAATATCTGTGCGGGTGTGGATGTGTGTCCTCAAAATCTCTCTGGGTATATATAGGTGTATACGTTTGTAGGCATTATGTGACTGCAAAGTAGATAAAGGGGATCAGCAGAACTGCCATGTTATAAAGAATGAAAATGGTGAAAACCAGTACATTATTAGATAAAAGAGTACTGTAATTGTTTGTGATAAGTGGTGCTTTCGCAAAACTAAATGTCATTCGGTTAGGGTAAATACTGTATCTAAGTCAAGATCAACGTTTTTCACAAGTAATATAATAATTGCAATGCATGAGGCAACATAATTGACCAATTCATTTTGTGCAAAGAGACGCAATGCATTTCTAATTAACAAACCCATATTTCCTGAAATAAATTATATAACTGGTCTAATAAAAATAACAACAACAATCCCAAAGTTATGAGGGTCCACTTTTGGAAAAAGTGAGAATCAGCAACAGTGAATATCCACAGAGAATTTAACAATCGAAATAAGCTGTATCACAATGGGAGGTAAAAGCAAATCATTTATAAAAGGTAAATGCTGGCAGTACATCGGCAGCCCTGGGCACAGCACTGCAGGTGTGATTTATGAGGCAAGGGACCAGTTATAAATCAAACTCTTTGTTTTAAAGAGCACTGCTTCAATGCCGTTGATCATAGCAGAGGCAAGCGGCTTGGGAAAAGCTGGAAAAGTACTGTAAAAAGAAAGACAATGCAGAGGATTCAACAAAGAACCAACCACCCATTTTGGAGTTTTAGGACGTATCATTTATTTAATGAGCAGTTATTTGCTGTCTATGTTAAAACTGTATATTTAACTCCTACTGAGTAACACAATGAGCATATTTACAAGGAGATAAAATTGATTAACCATGCTTAAAATAATTACAAGTTGGGGACGATTTTCGTTTCGTAGAAAGTGTGCATAGCTGAAAGATCAGGTTATACATTAAGCATTATTATTATTATTCATCCTAACGGTCTTCTATATCTTAGAGGCTTCAAAGGTGACATCTCTGCACTTGCGTTTCCAGGCCTACACACTTGCTTCGGGCATTATAAGGGGGTCTCTGTTAATTTTATATTATGGACAATGCTACAGGAAGAGTGGGGAAGAACACCAAGGTGGGCAAAAACACTCAAAATGGTTAAGTGGAAGGAAACGGAGCCAGCAAATGTAACAGAGAGATGTTACCACTGAAGTCCTAGGAGATAAATTAAATCACTGGTGATTCCCCCACAAAACTCTACCTACAGTAGGAATGATAATTTCTGGGATCAATTCTTAAAGCCAATACATGTATGTGCTTGTATATGACCAGCGTTTGCACGTGGATCATATGCATCTGCCCTCCCTTACAATAAACAGTATAAATATTTAGTTTCTATAGCACTTCTCTCCTTGGGGAGTCAAAGCTCCTAGGAGGTGAGCCATCTTGGGTGCGCTCATTTGAGTCAGTTACCATACTTACAGATCTTTAAAGTGTGAGAGGAAACTAAAGAACATGCAAATTCCATGCAAATAGTAACCTGGTCAGGATCAGAAACCCCAATGCTGCAAGGCAGAAGTGCTACCAACTAAGCCACTGTGCTTCCCGAAAAGTATAAGCTGAGAAAAGTCCCAAGAATATAAGCACTTAAATCCACATTTGTTTTTATTACGCAGCAAAATCCATCTCCACCTTTAAGACCCCTTTCACACTATCGCGACTTCAAAGTTGCGTGATTTTGCCGCAGTTTTACCGCGACTTTGATGCAATTTCAGGGAATGCCTGTGTAACTCACATCAAAGTTGGACCAAAGTAGTGCAGGGTCTACTTTGAAATCGGCACGACTTGAAGTTGTACTAATACATTACAGGACGACACTGGATGCAAAAAGCGACTTGAGGCGATTTAGTTCGTATTTGTAGCGCTATACGAGTTACTCACTCACTCTAATATGAATGGTTGTCATTGGAAATCATAGGGAATGACTTATCATGCTACTTTGCAGTTCCAAATTGTGGGACAAGTCGTACACGTGTGAAAGGGGCCTAAAGCCCTGTACACACGATCGGTTCGTCTGATGAAAAGAGACCGATCGGTGAAAAAAAATAGAACCTGTTTTAAATTTTTCTTATGGTTAAAAAACCGATAGAAAAAAAAAAACATCGTCTGTGGGGAAATCCGTTGGTCAAAAATCCATGCATGCTCAGAATAAAGTCGACGCATGCTCGGAAGCATTGAACTTAATTTTTCTCAGCACGTCGTAGTGTTTTATGTCACCGCGTTGGACACCATCGGATTTTTAACCGATGGTGTGTAGGCAAGACTGATGAAAGTCAGCTTCATCGGATATCCGATGAAAAAATCCATCAGATATCCGATTATGTGTACAGGGCTTAAGAGTCCTGGTGAACAGCGGTTAGTGCTTAGATTCCGCACCTTGGGTGAGCCTGTGTCATCTGCCAGTATGAACTGCTTCTGTATTTATCCAGCTGGTTGGTGGGAGCCTCTCTACTACTAAGGTTACTGGTCTCCGAGCCTGACCCCTGAAGTGCAAAGTGGACTGACACACTGTGACACACTTAGGCCCCAGTCTAGAGGTTTAATTACTGTTTATTGCAGTGCAGGATACCAGAGGCACAAAGAAAAAAACACACTGAGGACAGATTCCTGAAAATCTAGCATTGACAGGCCTTTTCACAGCAGCCACAAGGTAGCATTGATAATAAGGGACAGCCAAACACCCTGTAACTCTATAAGAGCGGTCAAAACTCCATATGGCATTTGACCCTCAATAATAAAGTTCCACAATACCTGGAGCTGTAGGCAATAGGTTTTTCTTACAATGTCCAGGTGGCAGCTTCTACCCAGCTCCCCTCCAACTAGGGTGACCACATTTCCAAACTAGCATTCAGGGACACCCCCTTCCTAAAAATCAGCTTGTGCTGTAATGAATCACAGAACAGCTGGGGCAGCGGGTGCACGCTTTACCCAGAAGCACTGATCAGGCCCCCCCTAAAAAGAAGGCCGCCGCATCGGCACTTTACTCACTGGCTGTACTTTTCCTGGCCAGCCGAGGCCCGTTTTACCTTGTTCCAATGCTGGCTCTACAGTGATTAGACACAAGAGGCGGGATTTATGATTTCTCCAATCCCAAGCAGGGGGCGGGGATTGTGCCTCTCCAGACATTCCTGGCCAGGACAAGCGGCAATGTGGCAGCCTTTTTTTGGGGCATCAGATCAGTTCTGGGGGGTGGCAGGACACTTGGTCACCCTACATCCAGCACTCTTTCCAGCCCAGCTTCAACTGGTTTCTCTTCCTCAGGCCCCCCAGACTGAAGCACATGCTGGGGCCTACACAAGTAGCAGCTTCTCAGACACACAGGCCTCATCTCAGTGAAAACCCCATGGTAGAGATACTGTAATCAGATCCTCCCAATTATTTACACCCTCCCAGCTATACTTTCTTAGCTAGCCTCCCAAGGAGAGTCTGGATAAAATTCATAACTCCAGAGGTTGATCCTCCCACCCTTTTTGCTGAAAAAAACACCCATTTTAGAGAGAGCCTGCAGAATCCTGGCAAATATACTTCAGTTCAGCTGGCTACAGCTCAGCCATAGTCAGGGGAGGGCTGGCAGGGGGGGCAGGGTGGAAATCTCCCACCGGGCTGGTGACACTATGCACAGCCACCGGCCGCCTCTACCAAATGCTGTTTTTGCAGAGCAGGAATATGCCTGCTGGAGGTCTGTTAACATAGGTCCTGGCCGTTGCTCACCTCCCACTGTGCAGCCCTGTCTGTGTCAGCTCCGAGGTATATGGCTGCATAGCTGAGCGATGTCTCGTCTCACACATAGCTCAGAATCAGCGCACACCAGCGCTGACATCCCCTTCTCTCTCTGCACAGACACGAGGAGAGATAGAGCTCATCTGCTCCTGCTCCTCCTCCTTCTGAGTCTGCCCTGCCCACACTCCCAGGGCATGTGTGGGCACTGGACAGGAAGTTTGAACACAAAAAAGCATCAGACAACCTGACTGCGCCTCAGCCTCCATCCTGGTAAGCTCACCCTCTCTAGTCTCTCCTTCCTCCCAGTGTATAAAATGAGGTGCTCTGTGGACTTTGGTAAAAGGGAGGAGGGGCAGGCTTTGGTGAGCAGAGACCCTCTTTACACAATAGTCCACAGCATGCACCCTTAAATCAAGTTTCCCATAACACCCCTTACATCAGATCTGATGTATATGGGGTCTGTGCGGACTCTGATGTAAATGGGGTCTGTGCGGGATCTGATGTAAGGAGAGGCTCTGTGTGGACTCTGATGTAAGGGGAGGCTCTGTGCGGACTCTGATGTAAGGGGAGGCTCTGTGCGGACTCTGATGTAAGGGGAGGCTCTGTGCAGACTCTAATGTAAGGGGGGCTCTGTGCGGACTCTGATGTAAGGGGGCCTCTGTGCAGACTCTGATGTAAGGGGGGGCCTCTGTGCAGAATCTGATGTAAGGGGAGGCCTCTGTGCAGACTCTGATGTAAGGGGGGCCTCTGTGCAGACGCTAATGTAAGGGGAGGCTCTGTGTGGACTCTGATGTAAGGGGAGGCTCTGTGCGGACTCTTGTGATCATGAAAAATCTTAGACTGTTTTCCTCGATCCATCACTTTTCCACGCTCTATGGGCCACTTGACTGGACTTGCCCCCCAAGCCTAAGGCTGCCAGCCCTCCCCTGGCCATAGTACACTAAACTTAGCCAGTCCAAGGCAGGGGCACTACACATGTTTATGTCATTACTGAAATAGAGCCCGTAAGCACCTTCATCTAAAATAGGTTTCCTGCAATCTGAGCCTCTAGTGGGAAGATTTCCTCAGAGTACCTGGTTCCTGTTGAATCCTTGGTACAAGTACATGGGGAAGGGGGAATGTTACTACATTGCTTGGCATAATAGTCATGAGATAAGTTATAATTAGATTAGGTAGAAGGGATGGTAGTGGACAAAAGATCCTCAGTAAGATGTATGCTCAATTGGTTGAACACAGGGGTAGGATAACTAAACCTTCAGCATCAACTCAAGACTAAAGGAATCAGTTGTGTGTAGACTTGCATTAACCAGGTACATTTGTGGCAAGTTCCTCGTGAAACAGTCAAGCCTTGGCTTTTGTATGGGTTATCAACAGTAAGAAAGTCTGCAAATGCACATACAGTATGACACATACTGCGTACTGTTACATAAGAATTTCAAAAATCGCTGCAATTAGTGTCACTATGCAAGTCAATACTTCAACTTGTGTTCTCCCAGAAGGAACTTTAGAAGAATTTTATCATATTTGATATTTCCTGCAACAAGATCCATTACAAAAATCTGAAAAATATATAAAAAAAGTGCATAAATTGAAGAAATAAACTTGACAATGTAGTATTGTAAGTGAAAGAAGGCAGTCTAAGGAACATTTTTCCTTCAGTGCCCTTGGATCTGGTTCTAGCAGTGCAGATACTGTTGGTGAAGATTAGGGATGAGCCGAACACCCCCCCCCCCTTCGGTTCGCACCAGAACCTTCGAATGGACGTAACGTTCTCGCAAACTTTTAGAACCCCATTGAAGTCTATTGGACTCGAACGTTCGAATTCAAAAGTGCTAATTTTAAAGGCTAAGGCCCCGTACACACGAGGAGACATGTCCGATGAAAACGGTCTGCGGACCATTTTCATCGGACATGTCTCCTGGGAGCTTTTGGTCTGATGTGTGTACACACCATCAGACCAAAATCCCCGCGGACAGAGAACACGGTGACGTGGCGGTGACGATGCCACGACGTGCGCAAACCAGGAAGTTCAATGCTTCCACGCATGCGTCGAATCAATTCGACGCATGCGCGGGATTTCGGTCCGCTGGTTAGACGTAATAACCAGCGGACATGTCCGATTAGGCGTACTAACCATCGGACATGTCCGACGGACATGTTTCCAGCGGACAAGTTTCTAAGCATGCTTAGAAACTTTTGTCCGCTGGAAACCTGTCCGCTAGGCCGTACACACGGTCGGACATGTCCGTGGAAACTGGTCCGCGGACCAGTTTCAGCGGACATGTTCGACCATGTGTATGGGGCCTTATATGCAAGTTATTGTCATAAAACGGAGTTGAGAACCCGGGTCTTGCCCCAAGGAAAAATCATCAATAGAAAAAAAAGTTTTAAAAACGGTAATTTTTTCGGGAGCAGTGATTTAATGATGCTCAAAGTGATTTTTTTTGTGAAAAATTCCTTTAAATATCGTACCTGCTGGGTATCTATAGTATGCCTGTGAAGTGGCACTTGTTTAGAACTGTCCCTGCACAAAATGAGATTACTATAAGAAAAAGTCATTTAAAACTGCTTGCGGCTTTAATGTAATGTCTGGTCCCTGCAATATGGATGAAAATCATTAAGAAAAATAGCATGGGTTTCCCTGCCCCCCTCCCCCAGGTCATTACCAGCCCCTTTGGCCCTATATACTTTGAACAGCAGTATACAGGCAGTGCAAACAAGACAGGGACTGTAGGTTTGTTGTTAAGTAGAATCTGTTTGTAATTTTGAACTGGTACTTTTTTAAAGTGTAGCTCCAGCCAAAAAATCAATTTTTAAGCTTTTCTGAAAACATAGAGAAGGGTTATCACCCCTGTAACATGTGTTTCACTGTCTGTGTGCATCTGTTCAGAAGATTGCAATTCACTTTCTGTCAAAATGACAAATGATTTTTTGAAAATGTTTTTTTTTTTAGTGAAACAAGGATTAGATCTCACCAGTTGTCTCCTTCCGTTTGCAAGTAGGATTCGTTTGTAAGTTGGATTTTTGAAAGTATGGGGCCTGCAGTATATACTCTTCAGAAATTTGGGCCTTAGGTGTTGGTGTTGCCACAACACTGTAAGCCCTCACAGTCAGTCTTGGTGGGCGCTGGAACTCCCTGCTGTGTGAACTATTATATCAAGAATTTTAATTACATGCCATTGTTGAACAGTGGTAGAAAAATTGGTGCTGGCACTGGTGCCACAACACTGTAAGTCCTCACAGTTACTCTTGGTGGGCGCAGGAATTGGCCCTGCAGTGAAATATTAGATCAAGAATTGTAATTACATGCCCCTATTGAACAGGGGCAGAAAAATTGGGCCTTTTTGTTAGTGGTGTTGGTGCTGGTGCCACAACACTGCAACCCCTCACAGATATCCTAGTTTGAGCCAGGAATGAGCCCGCTGCAAAGTATTGCATCAAAAATTTTAATTACACGCCCCTGCTAAACAGGGGCAGAAAAATTGGGCCTTAGGCACTGGTGGCGGTGCCCAGAACCAAAAATGTTCTTACAAGCTATCAGCATGATCATTGAGGAAGAAAAGGATAGTCACTCAGCATAACAGAACAGTCACTCAGCTTCAACATAGGCAGTTACATCAGCATCAGGTGCTTGGTAGCTGGTGGTGATCCAAGCCTGATTTATTTTTATGAAGGTCGGTCAATCGACCAAGTCGGTGGAGAGGCGCACCCTGTGATTGGTTACAAATCCTGCAGCAGTTCTGAAAGAACGCTGGATGCAGGACAGGCCAGTAGCTCAATTGCGTACTGTGCAAGCTCTGGCCAGTGATCCATCCTCAAGACCCAGTAAGCCAGAGGATTTTCGGTGGGAAAGGTGTCCAAGTCTGATCTTGCCCCTAGGTAATCCCACACCATGTAAAACAGACGCTGCCAATGGTTGCTGGAACCGGTCATACCTTGGGGCTGCGGACTAAAAAATTGTCTGAACGCATCGGTCAGACGGCCACCTTCTCCACCGCTCCTTCTGTGACTGACCGAAGCCTCAGCAACACGTTGTCCAGGACCAGGATTTTGTAACCTCCCAGTCTCTGGGAACGCGTTGCACAGACCTTTCTGCAAAGCCTCTCGAAGATGTTTCATCTTCTGCTCCCTCTGCGCCGGCAAGATAAGGTCCGCAACCTTACTCTTGTAACGTGGATCAAGGAGAGTTGCAAGCCAGTAATGATCCCTCTCCTTGATAGCATGAATACGAGGATCCTTCCGCAGACTTTGCAGGATCAGGGAGGCCATACAGCGTAGGTTTGCTGAGGCATTCAGTGCGGATTCCTCTGGGTCACTGAGGACGACAGGATCTGCATCCACCTCGTCCCAGCCACATACAAGTCCATGGGTTTCTTGGGACTGTAATTGATCCCTTGAAGACTGCTGCTGCTGATGTTGAGTGCTAGGTTCCACCTCCATGCTAACACAATCCTTCTCCTCCTCCTCCTCTTCCTGTGTGATAGGCGGGCAAGCAGGAACACTGTCTGGATAAAGGAGGCCTTGAGAGGTAAGGAAGTCCTCCTCTTCCTCCCTCTGTTCTGCCTCAAGGGCCCTGTCCATTATTACATGCAGCGTGTGCTCCAACAGGTGAATAAGAGGGACAGTGTTACTGATGCATCATGCACTGTCACTGCTCACCATCCTTGTGGCCTCCTCAAATGGTGACAGGACAGTGCATGCATCCCTGATCATGGCCCACTGGCATGGGGGGGAAAAAAACAAGCTCCCCTGACCCTGTCCTGATGCCATATTGGCACAGATACTCATTGATGGCCCTCTGCTGTGTGTGCAGCCACTGCAGCATGGCCAACGTAGAGTTCCACCTGATGGGCATGTCACAGATTAGGCAGTTCTTGGGCAGGTTGTATTCCTTTTGGAGGTCTGCCAGCCGAGCACTGGCATTATATGACCGTCGGAAATGCACACAGAGTTTCCTGGCCTGCTTCAGGACATGCTGTAAGCCCGGGTACCTACCCAAGATCCGCTGCACCACCAAGTTAAGGACATGAGCAAAACAGGGCAGATGGGTCAGTTGTCCCTGTCGCAGGGCATAGAGGAGGTTGGTGCCATTGTCGCAAACCACCATTCCTGGCTTAAGCTGGCGTGGCGTCAACCACCTCTGAGCCTGCCCCTGCAGAGCTGACAGAACCTCTGGCCCAGTGTGGCTCCTGTCCCCCAGGCACACCAGCTCAAGCACCGCATGGCATCTCTTTGCCTGCGTACCTGCGTAGCCCCTTGAACGCCTATGGAGCACCGCTGGTTCTGAGGACACATCAGCACAGGAAGAGGTCACAGAGGAAGAAGAAGAGAAGGGGGTGGAGGAGAAAGGTGTGTCACAACCAGTAGTATCATTTTGGAGGTGTAGTGGTAGAACAACCTCCAACACTACTGTACCTTGTCCTGCATCCTTCCCAGCTGCCAGCAGAGTCACCCAATGCGCTGTGAAAGATAGGTAACGTTCCTGTCCATGCCTGCTGGACCATGAGTCAGCGGTAATATGCACCTTACCACTGACCGCCCTGACCAGCTAGGCATGGACATTGCCTTCCACATGCCGGTAGAGAGCCAGAATCGCCTTCCATGAGAGAAAGTGGCATTTGGGAACTTGCCACTGAGGTACCGCACATTCCACAATCTCACGGAAGGGGGCAGAATCTACCAACTGAAAAGGCAGCAGTTGAAGTGCTAGCAATTTAGCTAAGCTAGCATTCAACTGCTGGGCATGTGGATGGCTCGGAGAGAACTTCTTTCAGCGCTGCAGCAGCTGGGGCAGGGAAATTTGCCTGGTACAATCTGCCGTCGGTGTACCGATAGTAGATTGCCCGCAAGTACTTGGCTGTGACACACCTAATTCTACACCTTCAGTCCTATCAGTGCAGGCTTCAGAGAGGACTGAGGGTATAGTGGGGTTGGAGATCCCAGCTGATGAGGAGCAAGGAGAGGTCTGCTTTGTTCTCTGGTGTGGGTCTTTGAGGTACACATGCCAATGAACTGCATGGCAGGTCAACATATGTCTGGTCAAGCATGTGGTGCCCAAGCGGGTGATGTTTTGGTCATGCGAGATACGCTTGAGACATATGTTAAAAATAGCAGCGGTGCGATCTGATGCACTCATCTCAAAAAAGGCCCACACCAAAGAACTTTTGGAATAACGCTGAGAGACAGCAGCGCCCTGCACATGCGGAGCTCTGCGTTGTGATGCAGTCGGTGTGCTGCCCTTAAGCTAGCCCCTGGAGGGCATCCTGCCTCGTTGGAGATGTGCCTCCTCCTCCTCTCTCCTATCAGGCACCCACGCAGAGTCAGTGACCTCATCATCTCCTCCCTCCTTATCACTGTAGAAAAGCTGGCAGTATGCTGCAGCTGGGGGAACATGACTGCCAGATTGCTGTCTTTCTTGGGAACCCCCTCTCTCTGGGCTCACGTTACTGCCTTCCTCTAGCTGTGTACCATCATCGGAGCCTTCAAAACGCTGTGCATCCTCCTGCAGCATGTACCCAACACTGTGGTCAAACAGTTCGGGGGATTTCTCAGGAGGACATGGTGGGGCTAGGGAAGGAGTGACTGATGCCATTGAGCAGAGGGAAGAGGCTGCGTTGGCAGCTGCTTTGCCAAACAAAGTACCCTGAGCCTGGGTGAGAGAGGATGAGGAGGATGAGGACGGCTTGGTCATCCACTCTAATGCCGCGTACAGACGGTCGTTTTTTGTGATAGAAAAAAACGACGTTTTATGTGATTAAAAATGACGTTTCAAAAACGTAGTTTTTTTTAAAACGACGTAGCATACACACCATCGTTTTTTCAAAATGCTCTAGCAAAGCGTGGTTACGCTCAGCACGTACGACGGCACTCTGTTCCATTCAAGCTCGCTTCATAACTTGCTTCTGAGCATGCTCGGGTTTAAAAACGTCGTTTTAAACGTCGTTTTGCCCACACACTATCGTTTTAAATGACACAAAAAACGACGTTTTGAAAAACGACACAAAAAATTCAAGCATGTTCGAATTTTTTTTTTTGTCGTTTTTCAGAAGACATAAAACAACGTTTTCCCCACACACGGTTATTTTAAATGACGTTTTTAAAAACAATGTTTTTTTCATCACAAAAAATGACCGTCTGTACGCAGCATAAGTCTTCGGCATGTTGCGGCTCAACACGGCCAGCTGGCGAAAAAAAAGGACAAGCGTGTCCCATGGCCACATGTTGATGAGAATGCATCGCGTCCACGACCAGCACTGTTGCCTCTAGATGCAGAGCCTGCTTGCCTCTCCTTGTTGTCCTTCCAGACATACTAATGGCCTGCAGAGGACACAGACAGTACACACACCACGTAGCTTTAGGTGCACACTGCAGAGGACACAGACAGTACACCACGTGAAAGTACTTGCATAAATATCCCCTACCTGTGGTATTAATATGAGCAGATCCCTGACTCTAGGACTAAATATGAGAAACACCAGCTTTACGTAGCTTTAGGTACACAATGTGCAGAGGACACAAACAGTACACCACGTGAGAATACTGCAGCTAGCACAATTACCTGCCTGCCTGTCAGTATAATAGGAAGAGCGGATCTAGCTAAACTCAATACAGTGTATAAATATATACACACAACACCTAGGATGCATATATATCCTCTACACACTGTAACTATAACTGACTAGCCTGCCTGCCTGCCTGCTCTATCTACCTGCAAAAAATGACACTCTCTCTCTCTCTCTCTCTCTCTGTCCTCTCTTAACGACCGCAACACACTACATAGGCTTCCAGGCGGCCTTTTATAATGTGGGGCATGTACTAAACCCCCTGAGCCAAAATTGGCCAAAGCTACCCTTTTGCCAATTATGGCTCTCCGTTTTTTGCAAGCTGTGATTGGCCAAGCATGCGGGTCATAGTGCATGCTTGGCCAACCATCAGCCAGCAATGCACTGCAATGCCACAGTGAATTATGCGTCGTGACACTCCACTCGAATTTGGCACGAACAATGAATGGTCGAACATACGATGTTCGAGTCGAACGTGAGTTCGACTTGAAAACGAAGCTCATCCCTAATGAAGATAGCAGTGCAGGTACTATAGTACTACGCAGGAGTCCTCAAGTTGTACTTTAATTGAGCCCCTTTTTTGGCTCAACACAATGCAGATTGAGAGGTAAATTACCCAGGCTTTTCCTCCATCACAAGTGACATGATGCACATCCAAATATCAGGAACATGTCTCCTCATCCTGTTTTAGTTTACACAATGATCAAGTTAGAGTAAGCGCATAGGCAAAAACACTGTATGCTGGCTTCCATGGAGCAGAGACTGCACAATAAGCACATAGGCACAGAGCAAAGGTTGCAAATCAAATGTCTAGATAAATAAAGCTAAATTGTATACCTAACTATATTGCTAGCTATTTTACTATCCAGATATAGCTTAAAATCCCTGATACTTTGACCTGAGTAACATATTTTTTTTTCTTTTGATCAATGTCGTTAACATTGTTTGCAAGTAAGATATTCGTGGAGTGGAGTGATGATTAAGTGTTTTTCCCTATTTTCACATAAATATTATAAAGGCATGTCACAGAAACATTGAATTTATAGCTGACTATGTAAACTGTGCTGGTGTAGCTTTGAAAAGTAAAAAGCGGTGTCTGAGACAAGAGTAAAAGTTTTATCAATGTTAAGATTAAGAAGTTCTCATGTGGAATGTATGTTGAGCTGCTGTGTTTTAAATCTTTAGTAAATACTCATTTCCAATATAGTAGGCAGCATTAGTACCGTATTTGCTTTGCTTTCTTATTTCCAGTAATGCTATTAAAGTAGTTCTAAAGCCTGAACGTTTTTTTACCTTAATGCGGGGGATGGGGGCTCCCCCACATTAAGACCCCCCTATACTTACATGAGCCCGATCTCCATCCAGCCAAGTGCACAAGGGCAGCGGCTGTCTCGGCTCTCTCCAACTGCTGTCAATTATAGCCAGAAAGGAGGGAGCAGGAGCAGGGCCCAGCCACGCTCTGCGTGTCTATGAACACACATAGCCGACTCAGGAGTGAGCCCACATGAGTGCCCCATAGAAAGCAGCTCGGGGGGATGGGGGGAGCCAGGAGCATCAGTGGGGGACCCGAGAAGAGGAGGATCAGGGCTGCTCTGTGCAAAACCATTTCATAGATCAGGTAAGGGTAACATGTTTGTTATTAAAAATAAATACATAAGGATTTAAAATCACTTTAAAGTATACATACACTCAGTCACAAAAATATCATGTAAGCTTCATCTTTTTCATTCTGTGAGGCTGTCCATTTAAATAATTACTGATTATTTATTACCATAAAGGTCCTTGTTAAGGTACTTCTTGTAATAAGGTGGCAGTCCTCTGTCCCTATTTCCCAGTTATGCTTCTAGACTTTGGTGTTTCACTAGGAAAGTGAAACGTGGGAATCTACCATAATTCCATACTACAGCACGTTAACAAATCTCAGATTTATTCATTCTGGGGCACAAAGTAAAAACAGTCCCCTCAAAATGTATTTTAGGCAGAATCAAGTCACATCAATCAGAACAATGAAAATATCAGTGATGAAGTTGCCAGCCCACACATGGCTAGGTTACTATTATTCTCTTATAATTATTGATGCAATGTTTGAAGTTATGATTCTTGTGCCCGTATTTCTTTGTATCTTTTATAATTTTTCAAAATAAAATATCAAGTAATTTTTAGATTATACATTTTTGATGATTTAATGTGACAACCTTACCAGAGTCACAATTTCTATGTTACCAGAGCCAGAGATCTAACTCTGTGGTGGCATGCTAAAAACAGAAGTATTGCCAAAAGTTGCTTACACTCCTGAAGGTACTAATGTTTAAAATGTAATTTCACTTTGAAATGTTTTCATATTATTGTTTATAGGTAAATATGTCTCCCCTGTTATCCTCCCTGTCAGAGAGCACCCACATAGCACCCACATAGTTCACTACTGCTGTGTAATGCTGGGTCACTTTTATAGAACTGAGAACTTCATACAGTCAATAGTGCACAAGACAGTGCACAGGTCAGTACTCACAATGTCACAGGATCATCAATTGCCTCCTTCTGATATCCACAGGGCACTCTTCAGTGAGGAAGACTCAGACTCAGAATACCACAGGACAACTAGGCACTCTTCAGCCTAACTTCCACTAGGTATGTGCCAGCAAGCTCTCCAGACCATAAGAAAATCCCAGACTTTGGAAATAGCAAGCTCCCCCTACCTCACACACACAGCTTAGACTACAGCTGGGACCTCAATTACCTTCAAGTGGAATCTACTGCAGACTGCCCTACAGGACAGAGCCCCTTAGACAGGGAACTGCTCTTGCAGGAATGGATCCAGGACCCACACACTCTGCTCCAGGCTGTGGCTTATTTATGAGCACTCCAACCACCTACTGGACTACCTTCCTAGGGATTGGCTGGAACCCCATAAATATTCAGGCTGCCTTTCTATTTTTCCTCATGCTGTGATTCTAGATTCCTCTAGAATGCAGGGTGTAGTATTTAGATCAGCAGCCTGTGAAACATTGAGCAGACTAAAACAATCAACCCCTGCTCCACTGATTACAGAGGAGCCTAACTACCTTTACCTGACATCCTACACTGACTGCAAGAGTGCTACATATAGGAAGTAGCATCACGATTGTTTGGTCAGGCAGGTGCCTGATTGCTTTTTGGGATCAGAATCGACTTTTTTTCTCTGTTGGAGTAAATTGTGTCACACATTGTAAGGGTTTTTCCTTCTTCTGAATCCGCTGCAGGTATTGTTTTTCACTTAATGTACATGTTTGCTTCCTCTAACCATCTGTGAAGTATTGGGCTGAGGGGCAGGGGGTATTTTTTTCCCACAGCTCAGGACTAATAAGATACTGTATGTTGGGCTGGTGGCCTTGAGTGTAGATATTTTACAATTTAGACAATGATCAATGCAAAGCCTGCAGTTTGTGATACATGTTGGGCATTATATAGCTACCTGCTCAACATTCCAATCTGCAATTACAGTGTCTGAGAAAAGTCTTCAGTACTGACTTACTTTGTGGCTCATGACTGATGTTCAAGAGCAGTAAAGAAAAATAGTCCTTTAGGAACACCCACCTTTCACCATGTCCACTGATCAGTAATGCACCATGACACACTTTGCATGGTAGTCTTTCTTTAGCCCAAAGAACTATGCCCATACCTTGAATGGGCTAGCTGGTCATGTTAGTGCCCAGGCTAAAGGTCCCCATTCCTCCCCTGATAACTATTCAACTATAAAAGAGATGAAACAAGGTGTGAATGCACAATACTTAAAGAGGTTGTAAAGACACTCTGTGTAAATACTAGAATCATAGGTGTGCGCAGCCTTTGGCATTAGGGTGTGCACCCCAAAGCTCAAACCCACTCTACCAATCACTCACGATGGTCATTCAGAAAGAGAAGTGGCCGGTAAATGGCATATTTACTGGCCCCTTCCCCCACTCATCCCAAAACATCCACAGCAACAACCGGTGGGATAGGAGGGAAGCTGCGTGCTGTGGGGGGAAGGAGGGGGAGCTAGGTCAGCAGGGGGTGTGCCGCACAGGGTGAATAGGGTGTGCCTGGGCACACCTGGCACACCCTGTGCACACGCCTATGACTAGAATCCCCTCTGTTATATGCAGCTATGTTGCACAGTGTCTTTGTTTTATACAAATTATGCAGCGAAATACCTTACTTCAGATCCCTGATATGTGGTCATGTGACAGCCTGCCGCTGTCAACCAGGAGGAGAGTGGTGGGCGGTCACATGACCACACAGCTGCACTCTGCAATAAGGTATTGAGCTGCATAATTTTCATAAAACAAAGACGCCGTGCAACATAGCTGTATATAACAGAGGGGATTCTAGTAATTACACAGAGTTATTTTACACAGAATAGAAGCAGGAGGAGAGCGACGGTGAGCAGATCGGCACTGACTCAATAGCTGACAGGCAGGGAGGGAGGGGGAGAGGGAGAGACATCAGGCTGATGGAGGCATGTAAACTTACCATGGTATCATGGATCAACAACCATGATTACTGTGGTCAGCACACACAGTGGGGCACAGGAACAGGCAGGATCAGTCAGGTATTTTTCAGCATAGAATGGGACAAATAATCTTATTTTTTTTAGGTTTACAACCACTTTAAGTAGGGGCAAGATGCATCTTTTATCCTCAATCATCTTGTGATCAAGTAGTCAAAGATCTCACCTCTCCAGGCCACCATCCATAAATTAAGGCATTTTGATTTTTGTATAAGCCTTCCCAGGAGCCAGTCCACTGCTTACATCAGGACTGGGGGTCTTTTGGGAAGTACTGAGGGAAAGTGCTACCATGTTGCATGTTTGTTTGCCTTTAAAAAAGTTTGTCCATTCCTCATTCTGTAGCTAGAAGCTGCTCTGTATAGCTAGTCCCACCCTATTTTCAGTGTGTCTCTAGATTCTGTTCTGAACACATGTAATTACTGGAGCTATAGACATACTATGATTTTTATTTATTTTTTACCTATCTGATGTTCATATGATGTTCATACAATGATATTCTATGGAGATCTGCACAAGTTTTTGATTAAAACTTTCTACGATCTGCAAGATGTCATTTGAATCGAGTCACTGTCTGCCAATGCTGCTGAGATTGTAATATATGGTTGTCTTGCCCGAACTGAATCAATTATAGAGGTCAGTCTTGCTTTGCTTAGATGGGGGAGGCAGAACAAGTGTTAGGATGTTTTCTAAAAAGCCATGCACAGTACCATGCTGCACAAAGAGCAATAGCATTACTGGTTCTAAGCATCGGCTGTCCGTCCATAGAGGGTGCTGGAGCGCCGCCCCCTCTGGCTCCGCATCGCCAATGAAAATAACATACATTCATGCATTGCATGAATGTATGTTATTGTTGCCAGCTGCCGCTGGTCTATTCAGGTGGCCGGACATTGAGCGCCGACCACCTGAATAACGGCAGCTGATTGGCTGTGCGGGAGTACCTATCAGAGCCAGCGGCTCTGATAGGCTTTCCGAGTACAGCCCTCGTCTCCCGGATGTCTTATCCAGGGAACGTACAGGGTGCGTTCCTTGGATAAGGCTTGAGGCCGTCTCAGCCAATCAGGCTCGCCGATTCTGGTTATCGGTAACCTGATTGGCTGAAGCATCACCAAGGCGGGAGAAGACATCAAGGGATGTCGAAGGATTAAAGGAGCAGTAAAGGAAAAAAAATTTTTTTGCTGAAATGACTGTTTACAGGGTATAGAGACATAATAGTTAACTGATTTATTTTAAAAATTATTAAAAATAGATAAAAATCTATAATAATCAATAATGTGCCTGCAGTTTAGTTTAGTTTTTAAACTAGTTTCATGTTTCTGTGAAGTACAGAGACACACAGAACAAAAACAAACACAGGGCAGTGTTTGTTTTTAAAATGAATCTGATTGGTTCTGAGGAGTTTTAGACACACAGTAATCACACCTTCTTGATCATGGACCACAGTGAGAAGCTCGCATGAGTTTTTTCATAAGGAGCCAGACAAGCAGGAAGTGTGGAGATCAGAGAAGGATTACAGCTACTTCAAAGCAAAAACAAACAATGAGGACATGAAACCAGGACTGCAGAAGGGTAAAGGAAGCTATTTAGCTAAAACAAATGTTTCCTTTAGTGACCCTTTAAGGTAAGTGCATTTTACAGGGCACATCGGCGACAAAGGGCACAGTGGCATCAATGGGCACAGTAGTGACAATGGGCACAGTGGCAACAATTAAAGGGCACAGTGACAACAAAGGGCACAGTAGTGACAATGGGCACAGTGGCATCAATAGGCACAGTAGTGACAATGGGCACAGTGGCGACAATTAAGGGGCACAGTGGTGACAATTGGCACAGTGGCGACAATTGAGGGGCATAGTGGTGACAATTGGCACAGTGGCGACAATTGAGGGGCACAGTGGCTGCGTTTGATGGCATGGCACAGTGGTGACAATTGAGGGCACAGTGGCTGTGTTTGATGGCATGGCCCAGTGACTGTGTTTGATGGCATGGCACAGTGACTGCGTTTGATGGCATGGCACAGTGACTGCGTTTGATGACATGGCACAGCGACTGCGTTTGATGGCATGGCACAGCCGCTGCGTTTGATAGCATGGCACAGCGGCTGCGTTTGATGGCATGGCACAGTGGTGCGAATTGATGGCATAGTGACTGCATTTGATGGCATGGCACAGTGGTAATAATTAATGGCTCAGTGGCTGCGTTTGATGGCATGGCACAGTGACTGCATTTGATGGCATGGCACAGTGGTGCGAATTGATGGCACAGTGACTGCATTTGATGGCATGCTTCAGTGGTGATAATTGATGGCACAGTGGCTGCGTTTGATGGCATGGCACAGTGGTGACAATTGATGGCACAGTGGCTGCGTTTGATGGCATGGCACAGTGGTGACAATTGATGGCACAGTGGCTGCATTTGATAGGCACAGTGAGGCTGCAATTTTTTTTTTTTTTTTTTACGTTTGCGCCCTCCCCAAATTTTGAGCACCAGCCGCCACTGGTTCTAAGATAAGGTAAGTAATAAAACAGAACGTTTTTATTTAAAAATGTAATTAGCATTTTGATGAGCAGTGAAAGCAGGAACCAGGGAAGACAAAATGTCAGCAGATTAAACTTTAATTTGTTGCTATCTACCTTCATATCTAACTCATCAAAGTGTTTGTGTGGGGTTAATTGTTCATTATAAACTGTTAATTATGCTACTCTAGTCTTGTCTTTCACCTTATTATGTGTTTTGTAAAAAGCTTTTTTACATACATCTGATGGAAATAAACGAATACTGCTTTTTTGATACATATGGCATAGTTTTTATTTATGCCAGCACATGTTGTTTCCATATTATTTGTGGGTGTGATGGAAGAGGAATATCAAATTCATGCTTGTCCCTGGTTCACCCTAGGATTGTACAAAAACCATCTGAATAAATGAAAATGTGAAGTGATATAAGAGTAAGTTACTCTCTGTTGGTATACTGTTCATTCTTCTTCAAGGGAGAAGTTTGGGCTATAGAAATAAACTCACTTCCATGCTGCAGAAGTCCCTGGCCAGCTTAAATCTGGAGAAATTAGTGATTACATGAACGCTGATTGCTCAGTTCTCAAACAGCTCAGAATTGAGAACAGTGACTGTCAGTCATCATTCTCCACTTTGCCCTTCAGTGCTCACTAAAGGCAGGTATAAAAGGCACCAATTAATTACCAATCTGTAATCATGAATACATCATTATTTTTTTTTTTTAAATGCAAGCAGTGTAAGTATCTTTACCTGATCTGGCATAAACCCACCTGTACAGCAGAGCTGAAATGTGAGAGGAAGAACAATACATTTTCAGGTTAGGAGAACATTTTGGATTTGGTATTAGCATTTATTTGCTAAAGGAGTTTAGATTATTCACTCAAAATGTGTGTTAATGCTCATTTCAATTATGAAGTCCTGTGAAAAGCATCTACACATGATTGTATATTTAACCACCTCCCACCTAGCCTACTGTAAAAAATGGCTGAGCAGGAGCACTGTTATACAGGGAGGACACCATATGATGTCCTCCCACTTGTTGCTTCATGCGCATTCTAGGGAGCATGCAGTGGCACAATCTGTGATCCACTGTTTCCACCAGATACAGCAGAACACAGATACCGTATTTTCCGGCGTATAAGACGACTTTTTGGATGCAAAAAAATGCATCCAAAGTCGGGGGTCGTCTTATACGCCTGGTACGGTCTCCGTGCAGCTGCGATCGTTCATAATTTCAAAGCCACGCCGTCTTCTCAGCTTGTCCTGTGATTGGCGGAACACAAAACTTCCCAGCAGCGCCTCTGTTCTGTGTTCCGCCTATCACGGATACCTTCTCATCCTCGGACGAGATGAGAAGGCATCAGTGATTGGCGGAACACAGAACAGAGGCGCTACTGGGAAAATCTGTGTTCCGCCAATCACAGGACACGCTGAGAAGACAGCGTGGCTTTGAAATCATGGACGCTCGCAGCAGACGGAGCCTGTCACCGGCCTGCAAAACGTGAGTGATGGCACAGTGGGGGGGGAAAGTGGGGGCAAGTGATGGCACTGTGGGGGCAAGTGATGGCACTGTGTGGGCAAGTGATGGCACTGTGGGGGCAAGTAATGTGATGGCACTGTGGGGGCAAGTAATGTGATGGCACTGTGGGGGCAAGTAATGTGATGGCACTGTGGGGGCATGTAATGTGATGGCACTGTGGGGGCATGTAATGTGATGGCACTGTGGGGGCAAGTAATGGCACAGTGGGGGCATGTAATGGCACAGTGGGGGCATGTAATGGCACAGTGGGGCATGTAATGGCATAGTGAGGCTTGAAAAAAGCCTGTTTCTGTCAGCGGTTGTTCTGGCTACCCCTCAGCTTCCAGAAAGACTAGTAGGAAGGGGATAGTCTTATACGGCGAGTATATCCCAAAACCAAAATTTTTCCTGGAAAATTAGGGGGTCGTCTTATACGCCGAGTCGTCTTATAAGCCGGAAAATACGGTAATTGTATCGGGCTGCTGGTACCATGGGTTTGCTGTGACCAATTACAGCGATCACATGTCAGTTGTCAACAATGGCTTTTATTCATAGCCATTGTGTGTACTATTGTGATGTCTGTGATTGGTCACAGTGATCACATGGTACAGGGGACAATCACAGCAGACCTGTACCATGTAATTTCTGTGGCCAATCACAGCTATCAGAATAGTGAATAATGGCACATAAATGGATGCCATTACTAAAAAATGATTGCTTTTACACAGTGAAAATCACTGTAATAAGCAATCATAGTGAAAAAATGCATCCTAATATATACCTTGGGATCATATAAATATAAACAAGCGCACAACCCAAAAATTATTAAATGAGTGAAATTAGCTGACTTTAGCTGACTCAATAATGATTGTGCATAAACAATGCACAAATAAACCAGTGAGTGAAAACAAATGTTACCAAAGTAACTATATATTAAATAACCACTGTGTGAAAAAACAGAAACAAAGTCCCATAAAAATAAGGAAATTGCTAGCAATAGGACACTTCTAGAGATGAATGCAATAATCGATGTAATATTCAATAGGTTATCCAGAAGAAGCCTTGATCTTATTTTCAGCTAAAAGAGTGTGATATTACTGCCACTTACCGGACTGAAAAGATCTCAGGTTATATAGATCTATAGAGTGTGTGCGCATCAGCCTGCCGGCCACAATAACAGACCACCTCCAGCAGGGAGGGATGCTTCCATCTTGCTGGATGAGGAAAACACCTTCAGGCCTCGTACACACGACAGAGATTCTCGGCAGAATTCGCCGAGAAACTCGGTCAAAACCCGGATTCTGCCGAGAATCTCTGTCGTCTGTACAGTTTTGGCTCGATGGAGCCGCCGAGGAGCTCGACGAGAAAATAGAGAACATGTTCTCTATTTTCTCGTTGGCCGCGTTGTTCTATAGGAGAAGGCGGCCCGCCGAGCTCTTCGGCGGCTTCATCCCAAAACGAGACGAGGAACTCGACGTGCCAAGCACGTCGAGTTTCTCTGTCGTGTGTACGAGGCCTAAGCTGTTCTTCAGACCGGATCACACAGGAAAAACAGGCAGAATCCACTCGGCTTTACCAGGCACTGGATCTGAGAATGGTAACTCAGCAAAAGAAAACAATAGATTCTTCATAGTGAAGTATGTCCAAAAAATAGAGGTTTATTTTTAAAAAACACAATCAAGTGTCACAGCAACCAATAATATAAATTCCACAGCAGGTGTCCACAGCAAAATAATATAAAAAATAAGGCTGAAAATAAGATAAAGACTTCTTCCAGATATTCCATTAAATATTACAGCGATTATTGGATTAATCCCTAGAAGTGTCCTATTGCTAACAATTTCCTTATTTTTATGTTTTGGGACTTTGTTTCTGTTTTTTTACACAGTGGTTATTTAATATATAGTTACTTTGGTAACATTTGTTTTTGCTCACTGGTTTATTTGTGCATTGTTTATGCACAATCATTATTGAGTCAGCTAATTTCACTCAAGAATTTAATAATTTTTTGGTTGCGCGCTTATTTATATTTATATGTTTTCTTGGGCTTTAAGTATTTAGGCTTTCATGAGCAGCAGCACCATTTTTTGTTTGATTAATTTTTTCACTTATTATATTATAATTTTTACATTATTTATTAATTTTTACCTTCACTTTATATTAGGTTAAGTGCAGAGTTCTCCCCTTTTTTGATATACCTTGGGATGTCTACTTTACAAAAATAGACTATTTGTGAGGTTTTTGTAATGTCCTGGCTAGGGATGAGCTTAGTGTTCGAGTCGAACTCACGTCTTATGTTCGACCGTTCGTCGAAATATGAACGTTATGGGCCGTTAGCGCCAAATTCGAGTGGCGTGTCATGGCCCATAATTTACTGTGGCATCACAGTGCATTTCTGGCTGATGATTGGCCAAGCATGCACTATGACCCGCATGCTTGGCCAATCACAGCTAGCAAAAAAACGGAAAGACACAATTGGCCAAAGCCAGGGTGGCTTTGGCCAATTATGGCTCAGGGGGTTTAGTACACGCCCCACACTATATAAGGCCGCCTGGAAGTCGGCCTTGTGTAGTGTGTTGCAGTGGTTTATAGAGAGGGAGAGTGTCATTTTTTGGAATTAGATAGAGCAGGCAGGCAGGCTAGTCATTTAGAGTTACAGTGTGTAGAGGATAAATATGCTTCCCAGGTGTTGTATATATATTTAAACACTGCATTGAGTTTAGCTAGATCTGCCCTTCCTAATATACTGTACTTACAGCCAGGCAGGTGATTGTGCTAGCTGCAGTGTACCGGCTGTGTCCTCTGCACAGTGTGCACCTATAGCTACGTTATGTGTATACTGTCTGTGTCCTCTGCACAGTGTGCACCTAAAGCTACGTCAATAGATTTGCTGGTGTTTGCTGGTGTTTCTCATATTAATTCCTACAGGCAGAGATCTGCTCATATTAATACCACAGGCAGGGTATCATTCTGCAAGTACTTTCACGTGGCGTACTGTCTGTGTCCTCTGCACAGTGTGCACCTAAAGCTTTGTGGTGTGTGTGTACTGTCTTTGTCCTCTTGACAGTGTGCACCTAAAGCTACGTAAAGCTGGTGTTCTCATATTAATTCCTACAGGCAGAGATCTGCTCATATTAATACCACAGGCAGGGGATCATTCTGCATGTATTTTCACGTGGTGTACTGTTTGAGTCCTCTGCACAGTGTGCACCTAAAGCTACGTCAATAGATTTGCTTGTGTTTCTCATTGTCACGATCAGTCGTTGGGCTTGAAGGCCAATTGCAATAGCAGCAGAGCAGATGTTCACACAGGTCACCCTGGCTGATGACACAGGCTCACCTGAGGTGCGGAGTCTAAGTGCTAACAGGTGTTCACCAGGGCTCCTGATGGTGGAGATGGATTTTTCTGCTTGTTAGCACCAGGTCGCGGTCCTCAGGATCGCCCCACCAGGAGGTGAGCAAGCTGGGGTCCAGTAGCGGATAAGCAGATAAGGATCAAACAGAAGCGTGGTCAGTAAACAAGCCAAGGGATCAATCATGAGTGGCTGCAGGCTGGGATCAAGCAGAAGAGTAGTCAAAGAACAGGCCGAGGGTCAAACACAGGTGGTTGCAGATTGGGCTCAGGCAGTAGAGTAGTCCAGGAACAGGCTGATGGTCAAACACGGGTGGTTGCAGATTGGGATCAGGCAGTAGAGTAGTCCAGGAACAGGCCGAGGGTCAAACACGGGTGGTTGCAGGTACAAATGGCAGCAGAGCAGACAAATTGCAAGGCACTGGCTGGGAAGGCACAATAACCTGGCAAAAATGAAGTGCTGAGACAAGGCTTTTATAGGAAGTCTGTGGGAGGAGCAAAGAGTTCAAGGTTCAGCTGAAATCAAGACACCAAGCAGAGTAGTCTAATGGATCATATAGGTTTATCCAGCAGATCAGGCAGGGAACTGTCCAGCATCCCAGATAGCTCAGTGGGAAAAGACAATGCCAGACACAGAAGAGGTCCCAGGTTCAAGCCCAGGTCCTGACACTCATATTAATTCCTACAGGCAGAGATCTGCTCATATTAATACCACAGGCAGGGGATAATTCTGCAAGTACTTTCACGTGGTGTACTGTCTGTGCCCTGTGCACCTAAAGCTACGTGGTGTGTGTACTGTCTGTGTCCTCTGCACAGTGTGCACGTAAAGCTGGTGTCTCATATTAATTACTACAGGCAGGGGATCATTCTGCAAGTATTTTCACGTGGTGTAATTACAACTCTTGATATAATAGTTCACAGCAGGGCGTTCCAACGCCCACCAAGACTAACTGTGAGGGCTTACAGTGTTGTGACAACACCTAGGGCCCAAATTTCTGCAGAGTATATACGGCAGGCCCCTACTTTTAAACATCCAAATTACAAACGACTCCTACTTGCAAACGGAAGGAGACAACAGGAAGTGAGAGGAAATCTACCCCTAGGAAGGGAAATTATTTTCTGTAAGAGGTGTCTCCTGTCCACCGATGCTTTATCACCAATCCTTGTTTCACACAATTTTTTTTTTAAAAAAAAAAACATTTGTCATTGGGACAGAAAGTGAGGTGCAATCTTCTGAACAGATGCGCACAGACAGCAAAACAAATGTTACAGGGGTGATATCCCTTCTCTATGTTTTCTAAAAAGATTAAAAATAGATTTTTTGGCTGGAGATACACTTTAAAAAACTACCAGTTCAAAATTACAAACAGATTCTACTTAACAACAAATCTACAGTCACTGTCTTGTTTGCACTACCTGTATACTGCTGTTCAAAGAATATAGGGCCAAAGGGGCTTGTAATGACCTGGGGGGAAACCCATGCTATTTTTCTCAATGATTTTCATCCATATTGCAGGGACCAGACATTACATTAAACCCGCAGGTAGTTTTAAATTACTTTTTTCTTATAGTAATATCATTTTGTGCAGGGACAGTTCAAAACACAGGAAACACGTGCCACTTCACAGGCATACTATAGACACTCAGCAGGTACGATATTTAAAGGAATTTTTTGTTTGTTTTTTTCACTTTAAGCATCATTAAAATCACTGCTTCCCAAAAAAACGAGAGTTTTTAAAACTTTTTTTTTTCCATTTGATACATGTTCCCTGGGGCAAGACCCGGGTCCTCAAACCCGTTTTACGACAATAACTTGCATATTAGCCTTTAAAATTAGCACTTTTGAATTTGAACGTTCGAGTCCCATAGACTTCAATGGGGTTCTAAAAGTTTGCGCAAACGTTCGGTCCGTTCGAAGGTTCTGGTGCGAACCGAATGGGGGGTGTTCGGCTCATCCCTAGTCCTGGCATTTTAGCGCCTCAAGTAATGAGATAGACCATCAGTTGATCAGGATTGATTGATTTTCATATATGTGTATGTGTGTGTGTGTGTGTATATATATATATATATATATATATATATATATATATATATATATATATATATATATATATATATATATATATATATATATATATATATATATATATATATATATATACTGTATATACAGCAGGGTTTCGACAAAATCCGGTCGCAATTGCGACAAGAAATAGCGACCTGGCGCCCGGGGAAGCTTAGGCTTGCAGAAGGCAGCAAAGCCGCGGCCTCAATTACCGATCACGCGGCGGGGGAGGTGGGGCGCACAGAGACACAGGATACCCCATTCTGTGTCTCCGTGTGCCCTCATCTCCCCGCCGCACGATCGTGGTGAGCCCGCCGGATGCTTATTGAGGCTACGGCTTTGCCGCCTTCTGCAGGCCTAAGCTTCCGTTTGTAAAATGGCGCCATCTTGTGGTGGCCGTTGGCATGACAAGCAAAACAGCAATTCTAATGTGTTTTTCACTGTGTTTTCACTGCCATCTCCTTCCCTCTAACTAGAGCCCCAAAACATTATAAATATTTTTTATTCTAACACCCTAGAGAATAAAATGGCGGTCGTTGCAATACTTTCTGTCACACTGTATTTGCGCAGCGGTCTTACAAGCACTTTTTTGGGGAAAAAATACACTTTTTTTAATTAAAAAATAAGTCAACAGTAAAGTTAGCCCAATTTGTCTATATTGTGAAAGATAATGTTACGCCAAGTAAATTGATTCCCAAAAGGTCACGCTTAAAAATTGCGTCCGCTCGTGGAATGGTGACAAACTTTTACTCTTTAAAATCTCCATAGGCGACGTTTGAAATTTTTTACAGGTTGCATGTTTTGAGTTACAGAGGAGGTCTAGGGCTAGAATTATTGCTCTCGCTCTAAGGCCCCGTACACACGATAGAATCTATCCGCAGATAAATCCCAGCAAATGGGTTTCTGCGGATAGATCCTATGGTGTGTACACGCCAGCGGATCTGTTTCCGCGGAGAAATCTCCTCTGGGATGGATTCCAGCAGATCGAATATTTGTTGTGCTGCACAACATATCCATCTGCTGGAATCCATTCCAACGGATGGATCCGCTCGTCTGTACAGACTTACCGGATCCATTCGTCCAAAGGGATTCCCCGCACGCGTCGTAATGATTTGACGCATGCGTGGAATTCCTTATATGACAGCGTCGCGCCCGTCGCCGCGTCATAATCGCGGCGACGGCGCGACACGTCATCGGCAGAGGATTTCCGCGCGGATTTCAATGGGATGGTGTGTACACTCCATCCCATCGAAATCAGCGGATATCTTTGAGAGGATTTATCCGTGGAAACGGTCCGCTGGACCGTATCTGCGGATAAATCCTCTCGTGTGTATGGGGCCTACCAATCGCAGTGATACCTCACATGTGTGGTTTGAATACCGTTTACATATGCGGGCACTACTCACGTATGCATTTGCTTCTGCTCGCGAGCTCGGCGGGACGGGTGCATTTTCTGGCTACTAACTTTTTTAGCTGGCTCCTAGATTCCAAGCAAATTTGTGAAATCCTGATATACAGTATCTCACAAAAGTGAGTACACCACTCACATTTTTGTAAATATTTTATTATAACTTTTCATGTGACAACACTGAAGTAATTACACTTTGCTACAATGTAAAGTAGTGAGTGTACAGCTTGTATAAGAGTGTCAATTTGCTGCCCCCTCAAAATAACTCAACACACATTAATATGTCTAAACCACTGGCAACAAAAGTGAGTGCACCCCTAAATGAAAATGTAAAAATTTGGCCCAAAGTGTCAATATTTTGTGTGGCCACCATTATTTTCCAGCACTGCCTTAACCTTATTGGGCATGGAGTTCAACAGAGCTTCACAGATTGCCACTTTGGTCCTCTTCCACTCCTCCATGACGACATCACAAAGCTGGTGGATGTTAGAGACCTTGCGCTCCTTCACCTTGAGTATGTCCCACAGATGCTCAATAGGGTTTAGGTCTGGGGACTTGCTTGACCAGTCCATCACCTTTATCCTCAGCTTTATTAGCATGGCAGTGGTCATCTTGGAGGTGTGTTTGGGATCGTTATCATGTTGGAATACTGCCCTGCGGCCCAGTCTCTGAAGGGAGGGGATCATGCTCTGCTTCAGTATGTCACAGTAAATGTGGGCATTCATGGTTCCCTCAATGAACTGTATCTCCCCAGTGGTGGCAGCTCTCATGCAGCCTCAGACCAAGACACTCCCACCACTATGCTTGACTGTAGGCAAAACACACTTGTCTTTGTACTCCTCACCTGGTTGCTGCCACACACGCTTGACACCATCTGAACCAAATACATTTATCTTGGTCTCATCAGACCACAGGACATGGTTCCAGTAATCCATGACCTTAGTCTGCTTGTCTTCAGTAAACTGTTTGCAGGCTTTCTTGTGCATCATATTTAGGAGAGGCTTCCTTCTGGGATGACAGTCATGAAGACCATTTTGATGCAGTGTGTGGCGTATGGTCTAAGCACTGACAGGCTGACCCCCCACCCCTTCAACCTCTGCAGCAATGCTGGCAGCACTCATACGCCTATTTCCCAAAGACAACCTCTGGATATGATGGTGAGCACATGCACTCACCTTTTTTGGTCGACCATGGCTAGGCCTGTTCTGAGTGGAACCTGTCCTGTTAAACCGATGTATGGTCTTGATCACCGTGCTGCAGCTCAGTTTCAGGGTCTTGGCAATCTTCTTATAGCCTAGGCCATCTTTATGTAGAGCAACAATTGTTTTTTTCAGATCCTCAGAGAGTTATTTTGCCATAAGTTGCCATGTCGAACTTCCAGTGACCAGTAAGAGGGTGAGAGCGATAACACCAAAAATATAATAAGATATTTACAAGTGAGGGGTGTACTCACTTTTGTGACATACTGTATATACCATAGATTGTAGACTCTATAACTTCCCCACAGAGTAAATAATATGCACTGAGTTGTTTTTTTTTTTACCAAAGAAATGTAGCAGAATACAATTTGACCTACATTTATGAAGAAATATTCTTTGTTTGCAAATCTTAACAGAAACTAAATATATATATATATATATATATATATATATATATATATATATATATATATATATATATAGCCAATAATAAAGACGCAGTGGTGAATAAATACCACCAAAAGAAAGCTTCACCTGCCTCAAAAAAAGGTACAATTTTCATTTGGGTACAGTGTTGCATGACTGAGTCTGACTTGGATCGGAACGGGTCGGATTTCAGCGGCCATGTCACCGCTGACATCTGTCGCTCCATAGACCTGTATGGAGTGTCCGTTCAGGTCCGCCTAAAAAACTGACGCGGTCCGCCTGTGTGAAAGGGGCCTAAGTGACAATTAATTTTTGAGTTTGATAAATTAATTTAAGCTATGCCAAAAAAAAGGCAGGAAGATGACTAGTTGCCAGTAGCCAGTTCCCTGTAGCTGATCTTTCCACCATTGTTGACTTACTATACCTTGCTCTGCACTGTGTCTTGGTAGAAGCATGGCTTTGCTTCCTCATATCACACCCACCCCACTGACGGTTGATCTATCGGGTTAAGGTCAGGACTCAGTGCATGCCAGTCAAGTTCCTCCACACTAAACTCGCTTAGCCATGTCTTTATGGACCTTGCTTCGGGCACTGGTGCACAGTCATGTTGAAACAGGGAGGGACCATCCCCAAACTGTTCCCACTTAGTTGGGAGCATGAAATTGTCCAAAATGTCTTGGTATGCTGACGCCTTAAGAGTTCCCTTTACTGGAACTAAGGGATCAACCCCAACCATTGAAAAACCACCCCACACCATAATCCCACCTCCACCAAATGATCAGGACTAGGGATGAGCCGAACACCCCCGGGTTCGAATCACAGCAGAATATGTGAACAGGCAAAAAAATGTAAACATGAAAAATCAAACATGCTCATTTTAAAGGTTAATATGCAAGTAATTGTCAGAAAAACTGTTTGGGGACCCGGGTCCTTCCCCAGAGGACATGTATCAATGCAAAAAAAGTCTTAAAAACTGCAGTTTTTCAGGAGCAGTGATTTTATTAATGCTTAAAGTGAAACAATAAAAGTGAAATATTCCTTTCAATTTCGTACCTGGGAGGTGTCTATAGTATGCCTGTAAAGTAGTGCATGTTTCCTGTGTTTATAACAGTCTCTGCACAAAATGACATTTCTAAAGGAAAAAAGTCATTTAAAACTACTCGCGGCTATAAAGAATTGTTGGGTCCCGGCAATACAAATCAAAGTCATTGAAAGTCATTGAAAAATTTAAAGAAATGTGTGGGGGTCCCCCTAAATTCCATTACCAGGCCCTTCAGGTTTGGTATGGATATTAAGGGGAACCCTACGCCAAATTTAAAAAAAATGGCGTGGGGTTCCCCCCAAAAATCCATACCAGACCCTTATCTGAGCACGCTACCTGGCAGGCCACAGGAAAAGAGGCCCTCCTGAACCTTACCAGGCCACATGCCCTCAACATGGGGAGGATGTCCCCATGTTGATGGGGACAAGGGCCTCATCCCCACAACCCTTGCCAGGTGGCTGTGGGGGTCTGTGGGTGGGGGGTTTATCGGAATCTTGAAGCCCCTTTTAACAAAGGGGAACTACAGATCCCGAGTAAGGGGTACCCCTACCATTTCATAAAAAAAGTGTGAAAATGTTAAAAACAACAGGCGACGGCTTGGGAAAAGTCCTTTATTAAAAATAAATAAAAAACAATTCTAGCGATGTAATCCAGTCTCAATGTCCAGCTATGATCCATTCTCCAGTGATGCTCTCCAGCGAGGAATGACGCACGATCCTGCCTCAACCATAGGCACCCGGCCGAATGATGCGCAAACTCTTTGACAGCTCTTTTATAACCGAGGGTGGGGCCACCTGTGATGTGTGACTCCACCCTCTCTGATGCATCACAGGAAACCCCTGTTGTGTCAGAGGGGAAGGGTCACCCATCCACATCAGGGGTGGCCCTGCCCTCGGTTATAAAGGAGCTGTCAAACAGCTTGCACGTCATTCGGCCGGGTGCCTCTGGTCGAGGCAGGATCGTGCATTGTTCCTCGCTGGAGAGCATTGCTGGACATTAAGAATGGATTACAACGCTGGACATCGAGACTGGATAAAATTGCTGAAATAATTTTTTTCTATTTTTTTATTTTTAATAAAGGACTTGTCCCAAGCCGTCTTAAAATTTTCACACTTTTTTTGTGAAATGGTAGAGGTACAATGTACCCCTTACCAATTCACATAGGGGGGCCGGGATCTGGAGTTCCTCTTTATTAAAGGGGGCTTCCAGATTCCGATAAGCCCCCCACCCGCAGACCCCCACGACCAATGGCAAGGGTTGTGGGGATGAGGTCCTTGTCCCCATCAACATGGGGACATCCTCCTCATGTTGAGGGCATGTGGGCTGGTACGGTTCAGGAGGGTGGGCGCTCTCTCATCCCCCCTCTTTTCCTGCGACCTGCCAGGTTGCGTGCTCAGATAAAGGGTCTGGTATGAATTTTTGGTGGGAACTCCACGCCATTTTTGTTTTTTTGGCACAGAGTTCCCCTTAAAATCCATACCAGACCTGAAGGGTCTGGTATGGATATTTGGGGGAACCCCACGTCATTTAACCACTTAAGGACCCCTTCACGCTGATATACGTCGGCAGAATGGCACGGCTGGGCACAACCACGTACCTGTATGTGGCCCTTTAAGCCCAGCCGCGGGATCGCGCTCGCCGCTGGTGCGTGCACGCGACCCGGTCCGAAGCTCCGTGACTGCCGGCCGTGGGACCTGCGGACCCGATCGCCGCTGGAGTCCCGCGATCGGTCCCTGGAGCTGAAGAACGGGGATAGTTGTGTGTAAATACAGCTTCCCCCGTTCTTCACAGTGGCAGCTTCATTAAACGTGTGTTCCCTAATATAGGGAAACATGATCAACGACGTCACACGTCCAGCCCCGCCCCCCTACAGTTAGAAAAACATATAAGGTCACACATAACCCCTACAGCGCCCCCTAGTGGTTAACTCCTAAACTGCCATTTTAATTTTCACAGTAAACAATGCATTTTTATAGCATTTTTTGCTGTGAAAATGACAATGGTCCCAAAAATGTGTCAAAATTGTCCGATGTGTCCGCCATAATGTCGCAGTCACAAAATAAATCGCTGATCGCCGCCATTAGTGGTGAAAAAAAAATAATAAAAAACAATCGATAAACGCTTATTGCGATTTTTTTTTTACCAAAATTAGGTAGAAGAATACGTATCGGCCTAAACTGAGGGAAAAAAAAGTTGTTTTATATCTTTTTGGGGGATATTTATTATAGCAAAAAGTAAAAAATATTGTTGTTTTTTTTTAATTGTCGCTCTAGTTTTGTTTATAGCGCAAAAAATAAAAACCGCAGAGGTGATCAAATACCACCAAAAGAAAGCTCTATTTGTGGGAAAAAAAGGATGCCAATTTTTTTTGGGAGTCACATCTCACGACCGCGCAATTGTCAGTTAAAGCGACGCAGTGTCGAATCGCAAAAACTGGCCATGTCCTTTACCTGCATAAAGGTCCGGGTCTTAAGTGGTTAAAGAAAAAAAAATGGGTTCCCCTTAATATCCACACCAGACCCAAAGGGCCTGGTAATAGAATTTAGAGGGACCCCCACACATTTATTTTTTTTATTTTTCAATAACTTTCAATGACTTAGATCTGTATTGCCGGGACCCGACAATTCATTATAGCCGCGAGTATTTTTAAATTACTTATTTTCCTTTAGAAATTTAATTTTGTGCAGAGACTGTTATAAACACAGGAAACATGCACTGCTTTACAGGCATACTATAGACACCCCTCCCAGGTACGTAATTTAAAGGAATATTTCACTTTTATTGTTTCACTTATAGCATTCTTAAAATCACTGCTCCCGAAAAAACGGCCGTTTTTAAAACTTTTTTTTTGCATTGATACATGTTCCCTTCCAGGTCCCCAAACACTTTTTATGACAATAACTTGCATATTATCCTTTAATATTAGCACTTTAGATTTCTCCCATAGACTTTTAAAGGATGTTCTGAGGCTTTTTGAATTTGCCACGAACACCCCAAATTGTTCGCTGTTCGCCAAACGGGTGAACAGCCAATGTTCGAGTCAAACTCATGTTCGACTCGAACATAAAGCTCATCCCTAATCAGGACCAGTGCATAAAGACATTGATGAGCACGTTTGGGGTGGAGGATCTTGACTGGCCTGCACAGAGTCCTGCCCTCAACCTAATAGAACACCTTTGGGATTAATTAGAGTGGAGACTAGGAGCCAAGGCCTTCTCATTCAACATCAGTGCCTGACCTCACAAATGCGTTTCTGGAAGAATGATCAAACATTCCCATAGACACACTCCTAAACCTTGTGGACAGCCTTCCCAGAAGAGTTAAAGCTATTATAGCCGCAAAGGTTGAACCCTATGGACTAAGACGGGGATGCCATTAAAGTTCATGTGCGTGTAAAGGCAGGTGTCCCAATACTTTTGACAATATAGTGTATCTGGTGATTAGGGATGAGCGTTGAATTTCGAGTCAAACTCATGTTCGACTCGAACATTGCCTGTTCGCCTGTTCGGCGAACAAAGAACAATTAGGGGTGTTCGCGGCAAATTCGAAAAGCCGCGGAACACCCTGTTAAAGTCTATGGGAGAAATCTAAAGTGCTAATTTTAAAGGCTAATATGCAATTTATTGTCCTAAAAAGTGTTTGGGGACCTGGGTCCTGCCCCAGGGGACATGTATCAATGCAAAAACATTTTTTAAAAACGTCAGTTTTTTCAGGAGCAGTGAATTTAATAATGCTAAAAGTGAAACAATAAAAGTGAAATATTACTTTAAATTTCATTAGCATGTAAAATAGCGCATGTTTCCCGTACATAGAACTGTCCCTGCACAAAGTGTAATTTCTGAAAGAAAAAAAGACATTTAAAACTGTTTTGCGGCTATAATGAATTGTCAGCTCTGGCAAATTCAGAAAGAATTCATTCATAAAAAAAAAAAAAAATAGCGTGGGGGTCTCCCCAAATTCCATTACCAGGCCCTTCAGGTCTGGAATGGATATTAAGGGGAACCCCGCCGTCAATTAAAAAAAAAACATGACGTGGGGTTCCCCCCAAATATCCATTCCAGACCCTTCAGGTCTGGTGTGGATTTTAAGGGAAACTCCACCCCAAATAAAAAAAAAATGGTGTGGAGTTCCCCCAAAAATTCACACCAGACCCCTTATCCGAGCACATTAACCTGGCCGGCCGCAGAAAAGAGGGGGGGACAGAGTGCGCCCCCCCCCCCTCTCCTGAACCGTACCATGCCACATGCCCTCAACATGGGGAGGATGTCCCCATGTTGATGGGAACAAGGGCCTCATCCCCACAACCCTTGCCCGGTGGTTGTGGGGGTCTGCGGGCGGGGGGCTTATCAGAATATGAAAGACCCCTTTAACAAAGGGGACCCCCAGATCCTGCCCCCCCCTATGTGAATTGGTAATGGGGTACATTGTACCCCTACCATTTCATGAAGGAAGTGTAAATAGTTGGAAAAAACACACACACACACCGTAGAGAAAAGTCCTTTATTAATAAAAAAAAATCCAGCGGTGGTAATCTACTCGGTCCCAGCTCCCTGCTCCAATGTTGTCTGTTTCCAGCGACGGGTGATCTCCGGTCCAGCGAAGAGAAGATCCATCCATCCAGAGCGCAGCCACGCCGACCTCCTGTCTCCGCTGGACACAGCCCAGCGAATGACATGGCTGAAGCTGTGACATTTATTATATAGGGGAGGCGGGGCCACCCATCACGTGACCCCGCCCCCTCTGACGCAAGGGGGAAGACTGGGCTTCCCCAGTGACGTAGCAGAGGGTGCGTCAGAGGGGGCATCCCCTATATAAGAAATGTCACAGCTTCAGCCACGTCATTCGCTGGGCTGTGTCCAGCGGAGAGAGGAGGTCGGCGTGGCTGCGTTCTGGATGGATGGATCTTCTCATCACTGGACCGGAGATCACCCGTTGCTGGATACAGACAACGTTGGAGCAGAGAGCTGGGACCGAGTAGATTACCACCGCTGGATTTTTTTTATTTTTTTTTTTATTAATAAAGGACTTTTTTCTACGGTGTGTGTGTGTTTTTTCCAACTATTTACACTTCCTTTGTGAAATGGTAGAGGTACAATGTACCCCATTAACAATTCACATAGGGGGGGCAGAATCTGGGGGTCCCCTTTGTTAAAGGGGTCTTCCAGATTTTGATAAGCCCCCCACCCGCAGACCCCCACAACCACCGGGCAAGGGTTGTGGGGATGAGGCCCTTGTCCCCATCAACATGGGGACATCCTCCCCATGTTGAGGGCATGTGGCATGGTACGGTTCAGGAGGGGGGGCCGCACTCTGTCCCCCCCTCTTTTCTGTGGCCGGCCAGGTTAACGTGCTCGGATAAGGGGTCTGGTGTGATTTTGTGGGGGAACTCCACGCCATTTTTTTTTTAAATTTGGGGTGGAGTTCCCCTTAAAATCCACACCAGACCTGAAGGGTCTGGAATGGATATTTGGGGGGAACCCCACGTAATTTTTTTTTTAAATTGATGGCGGGGTTCCCCTTAATATCCATTCCAGACCTGAAGGGCCTGGTAATGGAATTTGGGGGGACCCCCACGCTATTTTTTTTTTTTTTTATGAATGAATTCGCTCTGAATTGCCAGAGCCGACAATTGATCATTGCCGCAAGTCAGTTTTAAATGTATTTTTTTTTTTTCAGAAATTACACTTTGTGCAGGGACAGTTCTATGTACTGGAAACATGCGCTATTTCACATGCTAACTTTACACCCCCCCTAGATATGAAATTTAAAGGAATATTTCACTTTTATTGTTTCACTTTTAGCATTATTAAAATCACTGCTCCCGAAGAAACGGCCATTTTTAAAACTTTTTTTGCATTGATACATGTCCCCTGGGACAGGACCCAGGTCCCCAAACACTTTTTAGGACAATAACTTGCATATTAGCCTTTAAAATTAGCACTTTAGATTTCGAAGGTTCGAGTCCCATAGATTTTAACAGGGTTCTAAAGTTCACACGAACATTTGGTGTGTTCGCAAGTTCTGGTGCGAACCGAACAGGGGGGTGTTCGGCTCATCCCTACTGGTGATCTTATGACTGGTGGGGGAATATTCAAGAAGCAGCAAGAGTGGTGGGTAAAGCATAGACCCACAGAATGAATGAAGCAGATGCAGGGAGATCCTTGCACTGCTGGTCCTCAGGTACAGATTCCTCTCCTGCAAGGAGAACATGGAGCAACACATCACCAAATCTAACTTTAAAATCTTGTGAGGTTAGCAGTCAGGATATTTAACCATTTGGATAAACAGCTATGAAGCTCAAAGCACAGGACTGCTGAGACAGTACACTGCTTTATAGGAGACGTTTCAGACATGTGGTGCCTTTTTCATTGTACTGTGTAGGCGCTAATAACATTTTTATATGTTCTCTAAGTAAATCTTACATTTTTTAACTTCAGGTCCTTTTTAAACAAAGGGAACTTTTAAAGTATTGGTGGCTTTTATTATTATTATTATATACGATGTATAAAGCGCCAACAGTTACACAGCGCTTTACACTGTAGAGGGGGACAGCACAATTACAGTACAGTTCAATATAAAAGGTACAGGAGAGCCCTCCTCGTAGAGTTTACATTCTAGAGGGAGGGGGTGGTGGTACAAAAGGTAATAGCTGCAGAGAATGATTTGATGGGGTTGGCTCAGGGACAGTTGTTAGGTGGGTGTGGGATAGGCTTTCCTGAATAAATGAGTTTTCAGGGATTTCCTTAAGGTGGACAGGGTAGGGGCTGATTGGACATACCGGGGCAAGGAGTTCCAGAGGATGGGAGAGGCTCTGGAGAAGTCCTGAAGACGAGCATGGGAGGAGGTAACAAGGGAGCTAGAGAGCAGGAGGTCCTGGGAGGAGCGGAGGGGGCGATTTGGCCGATATCTGCAGATGAGGTTGGTGATGTAGATGGGGGCGATGTTGTGAATGGCCTTGTATGTTGTGGTTATCATTTTGAATTTTACACGGTGGGGTAGGGGAAGCCAGTGAAGGGATTGGCAGAGAGGAGCAGCAGTCACGGATCGGTTAGTGAGGTGTATTAGTCTAGCAGCAGAATTCATAATAGACTGAAGGGATAGACCGCCCAATGGTAGGCGAGAATTGCAGTAGTCAAGGCGTTATATAATCAAGGAGTGTATAAGTTGCTTTGTGGTGTCGTTAGTCAGGAAGGGTCAAATTCTGGAGATGTTGCAGAAGTTAAGGCGGCATGATTTAGCCAGTGATTGGATGTGGGGGCTGAAGGAGAGGTCAGAGTCAAGGATTACACCCATCACACTGGCATGTGTGGAGGGACCAATGGTTGTGTTATTAATGGTGAAGTGAAGGAGGAAATATAACAAGCTCAGTTTTAGAAAGATTGAGTTTGAGGAAGTGGTGTGACATCCATACCGCAATGTCATTCACTAAGTTTGGGATCCATGAGGAGATTGAGGGGGTGAGTTGAGGAGTGGAGAGATAGATCTGGATTTTATGAACAAATGATAACACAAAAGATTTGTAATCGCTCAGTAGCCTAAAATGGATCTTGTGTTGAAAAGTAACTCTGTAAGATAAATACTTAAATTTGCTGCAAATGAAAGGCTTGTCAACAAGGGGTTAATCTCGAACCAATGAGCGATTAAAAATCTCCCTCTGTAAGTTCAAGCCTTACCTTTCAAAAAATATCTATATAAAAAAAAGAATTGTATAGTGGGGACTTTGCGAGATCCACACACCTACACGCTGCAGATGGTTTGGTTTTATAAGAGATGAAACTGCATTTGGTGGAACTGATTAAATATAAAAACACCACCATCTGCCACTTATTCTAATATGAAATGGTTTGGGCAGATGCTGACATCTTTCGAGATGATTGATTCATCTTTGACAAGGGACTATTCTCCCAGGGTTCCAGCTGCCCACTGCTCTCCCTAAGCTGGCTGCATGACTTAATGGCGGTCACAGCAGTTAGAGGCGTATGTCGCAGGTGAGTGAAGGGCACTTTAATAAATAGCGAGGTAGAATTACTGTCAGCTGCAGCCTCTTTTCCTCTGACTCGTAGCAATATTAGAAGATTTGTTTTTATCACAACAGTACAGAAAGTGACATGTCCCTGCCCAAATCTGCTTTCTGATTGATTACACTAGTTTAAGTGTAGCACATGCAGTAGTAGACAGTCAACAGACTGCATTTAAACAATATTATCCAAGGCAGAGATGTACGCTTTCTCTTTTATGATATAGACCTTAAATATAAATGCTATTCTAATGAAAATGCTGAATGTTGTTTTATAACCAAGCATCTTTTGAATCACTAAATACAGTATAAACATTTATCATTATTATCTACTTTATTGTTCAATGTGTTTTTTTATTAATACAGAATAAGCAATGTAAACTAATTCATATTCATAATAGGTATAGAAATGCAGTATCTATAAAAGATCATTCCATCTAATATAACATCTCTAGCGAAAGCCACACTGGACTTTTTTAAAGCTGCTCTTAGGGGCATCTGGCATTTTTTTCCCTACCTCTAAACTTCCCTCCATGTTAGCCTCATGCAGAGTACACACGATAATTTTTCAGGTTCTAAAAAATTATGTTTTTCGGGCTCTAGAAAAAACAAAGTTTTTTTCAACTTGATCATTAAAACGGCCTTGCCTATACAAGATCGTGAAAAAAAAATGCTCTAGCAAAGCGTGGTGACGTACAACATGTACAACGGCACTATAAAGGGGAAGTTCCATGCGGATGGCACCACCCTTGGGGCTGCGTTAACTGATTTTGTGTTAGTAAAAGACAATTCGCGCTTTTCTGCGTGATGAATGTGCTTACTCCATTACGAACGGTAGTTTTACCAGAACGAGCGCTCCCATCCCATAAATTGCTTCTGAGCCTGCGCGGATTTTTCACGTTAAAGCCCACACACAACCATTTTTTACAACCCGAAAAACGCCAACGTTAAAAACGTTGTTAAAAAATAGAGCATGTTCAATTTTTTTTTTGCCCATTTTTTAGAACCCGAAAAATGCTCTGAAGCCCACACACGATTGTTTTTAATGACATAAAAAAACGTAATTTTTTAGAACCCGAAAAATTATCGTGTGTACGCGGCATTAGTGTCCATGCACACATAAACTTTTGTCAGTGTTTAGTGGCAGAAGAGTTTGGAGACAGGAAACAAAAACACTGGCAGAGCATCTAGAAGCAGCAGAGTTTTGTCAGAAAAAAATGCTGACATGCATTAAGTTGTGTAAAGGATGGCGAAATTACGGACAGACGGGCCATCTCTCACACACCTTTTGGGGATTCCCTAACCTAAAAGGCTTTTGAAATCAGGTCTTCCAATTGATATCCTCCCTTACTGGATTTATAAAACAGCCTGACCTTGCGCTCGCATTACTCCACATTGGTATTGACAAATTTTCTCCTAATTTTAAACATGTCATATCCCACGTGTTATTGGCCGCTCGCACTCTAGTTCTTCAAATTTGGAAGAATGACAAATCTGCTAACATTTCAGAAGTGGAAGTATTGGTACAACTAAACTATACATTTGAACACCTATTGGCTCTCAATTCTCTATCCTGCCTATTCTTTGATAAACATTGGGAAATATGGACAGACACATATGTAAATCCATAGCACTATGATACTGATACTCATATTACTAACTTCCAACTGCACATATTTTTGAGTTTGCGCATCATCACATGCTTTGACGATAAGCATGTAGTCACAACTGTGTGTTTTATCCCTTTTCCTGTTTTGTCTTTCTATAAAAACAATAAAAACGATCGAAATAAAACATTAAAAAAATTAAAGGATGTCAACACTAATGACCTTTTGAATTTGAAATTACAAAAGCCCCCTCTAGAGTCTGAGTTCCCAAGTAGCTACTTATTAGTGGGAATGCTTAATAAGCATTCCCAGTATTGATATTCGTTTTTAGTGGGAATGCTTTAATAAGCATTCCCAGTATTGATATTCGTTTTTTATTATTAGTGGGAATGCTTAATAAGCATTCCCAGTATTGATATTCGTTTTTTATTATTAGTGGGAATGCTTTAATAAGCATTCCCAGTATTGATATTCGTTTTTTATTATTTAGTGGGAATGCTTTAATAAGCATTCCCAGTATTGATATTCGTTTTTTATTATTAGTGGGAATGCTTAATAAGCATTCCCAGTATTGATATTCGTTTTTTTTTATTATTAGTGGGAATGCTTTAATAAGCATTCCCAGTATTGATATTCGTTTTTTATTATTAGTGGGAATGCTTTAATAAGCATTCCCAGTATTGATATTCGTTTTTTATTATTCTTAATTTTAATTTTATTATTCCGTACGTTTTTTGGCTCTGCGTAACTTCTGCATACTTTCAGCTATTGAGACCATTCAACTTTTAAAATGTTCATCTCGTTCAGCTAACGATCGGACTTCTTCAAGTTTTTTTGTACTATTTATACTTTTTAAAATATTAAGCTTTTAGACACTTTTTTTTAACATTGAAGTCAATGAGAACATCCTTTTTCCTGCTTCAAAACACACGTTCTGCCAAAAGTTTCAGCTCCTTCATACTTTCACTTACAGACACCAAACAAACTTTAAAGCGGTCACAAAATATTCAGCTATCCAAACATGACTTTTTAGATTGATATCTTATACGGTTTTTGTGAAAACGCAATTTACGTTTAGTGATTTTTTTATCGGTTATAATGTAATCCTATGGAGCAGGTTTAGAGTGTGTCATGTGACCTTTAGAGTGGAGATCTTTGAAAACAAAAATTATCTTTAAAAAAAGGGCGAACAAATTGCTCTCACGCCCACAAGATCTACTTGTCATACACAATTTATATATCAAAACGTAGGTATGCTTGTCTGGTTTCAGGCAATGTGATCAGTTTTGCGATAGGCATTTGACTTTTAGTTCCAGGAGCTTCTAAAGGACAAGTGCCTCAAACGCCCTCCCATTGACCGTCATGTTAAAAAGTCTAAAAAAATTTCCTGCAAAACACACAAAGACGCTCTTTTCTAAATCGCTGACATGGCCACATTTTTAAGTTTATCAACATAAATTTCATATCGATGCGTTCACAAAAGCCTTGTGTTTCAAATGGTGTAGTCGCTGTATCGATCGCATGTACGGTTGTGGATTTATTACGTTTTGTTTGAAGGCTACGATAACTGATTTTGCGTGTGGATGAAAGCGTTTCTAATGGTATTTTGATTCCCTAAATAGCTTTCCTTACCTCAGTGCAGTCCTCCTCCCCCACCTCATGTGGAGAAAGCCTCTTGAGGGGGGAGGGGCGACCAGGCAAGTCAGGACACTCTCTATATTGCAGATAGAGAAAGGAGCTGTGTGATATTAGGCTTTATAAGTACTGAAGGAACACTGCTTGTATGTCCTAAAGATACTGTAGTGGTTATGGTGAATGTCTTTGGCGCGGGCTCAGCAATTCAGATATTCAGCATTCCCACTCGCATTTTAAAATTTTAATTTTATTCCGTACATTTTTTGGCTCTGCGTAACTTCTGCATACTTTCAGCTATTGAGACCATTCAACTTTTAAAATGTTCATCTCGTTCAGCTAACGATCGGACTTCTTCAAGTTTTTTTGTACTATTTATACTTTTTAAAATATTAAGCTTTTAGACACTTTTTTTTAACATTGAAGTCAATGAGAACATCCTTTTTCCTGCTTCAAAACACACGTTCTGCCAAGAGTTTCAGCTCCTTCATACTTTCACTTACAGACACCAAACAAACTTTAAAGCGGTCACAAAATATTCAGCTATCCAAACATGACTTTTTAGATTGATATCTTTTACGGTTTTTGTGAAAACGCAATTTACGTTTAGTGATCTTTTCAGAAAATTTTATCGGTTATAATGTAATCCTATGGAGCAGTTTTAGAGTGTGTCATGTGACCTTTAGAGTGGAGATGATTGAAAAAAAAGTTATCTTTCAAAAAAGGGGAAACAAATTAATCTCACGCCCACAAGATCTACTTGTCATACACAATTTATATATCAAAACGTAGGTATTGTTGTCTGGTTTCAGGCAATGTGATCAGTTTTGTGATAGGCATTTGACTTTTAGTTCCAGGAGCTTCTAAAGGACAAGCACCTCAAAATCCCTCCCATTGACCGTCATGTTAAAAAGTCAAAAAAATGTTTCTGCAAAACACACAAATACGCTCTTTTCTAAATCGCTGACATGGCCACATTTTTAAGGTTATCAACATAAATTTCATATCGATGCGTTCACAAGGGCCGTGTCTTTCAAACGGTGAAGTCGCTGTATCGATCGCATGTACGGTTGTGGATTTATTAAGTTTTGTTTGAAGGCTTCGATAACTGATTTTGTGTGTGGATGAAAGCGTTTCTAATGGTATTTTGATTCCCTAAATAGCTTTCCTTACCTCAGTGCAGTCCTCCTCCCCCACCTCATGGGGAGAAAGCCTCTTGAGGGGGGAGGGGCGACCAGGCAAGTCAGGACACTCTCTATATTGCAGATAGAGAAAGGAGCTGTGTGATATTAGGCTTTATAAGTACTGAAGGAACACTGCTTGTATGTCCTAAAGATACTGTAGTGGTTATGGTGAATGGCTTTGGTGCGGGCTCAGCAATTCAGCTATTCAGCATTCCCACGCATCGCATTTTCCTCAGGAAATGCATTTTCTAGTTCTTAATTTTAATTTTAATTTTATTATTCCGTACGTTTTTTGGCTCTGCGTAACTTCTGCATACTTTGAGCTATTGAGACCATTCAACTATTAAAATGTTCGTCTCGTTCAGCTAACGATGGGACTTCTTCAAGTTTTTTTGTACTATTTATACTTTTTAAAATATTAAGCTTTTAGACACTTTTTTTTAACATTGAAGTCAATGAGAACATGCTTTTTACCGCTTCAAAACACACGTTCTGCCAAAAGTTTCAGCTCCTTCATACTTTCACTTACAGACACCAAACAAACTTTAAAGCGGTCACAAAATATTCAGCTATCCAAACATGACTTTTTAGATTGATATCTTTTATGGTTTTTGTGAAAACGCAATTTACGTTTAGTGATATTTTATCGGTTATAATGTAATCCTATGGAGCAGGTTTAGAGTGTGTCATGTGACCTTTAGAGTGCAGATCATCCACAAAAAATATTATCTTTAAAAAAAGGGGGAACAAATTGCTCTCACGCCCACAAGATCTACTTGTCATACACAATTTATATATCAAAACGTAGGTATGCTTGTCTGGTTTCAGGCAATGTGATCAGTTTTGTGATACGTATTTTAGTTTTAGTTCCAGGAGCTTCTAAAGGACAAGAGACATGTTAAAAAGTCTAAAAAATGTTTCTGCAAAACACACAAAGACGCTCTTTTCTAAATCGCTGACATGGCCACATTTTTAAGTTTATCAATATAAATTTTATATCGATGCGTTCACAAGGGCCGTGTCTTTCAAACGGTGAAGTCGCTGTATCGATCGCATGTACGGTTGTGGATTTATTACGTTTTGTTTGAAGGCTTCGATAACTGATTTTGTGTGTGGATGAAAGCGTTTCTAATGGTATTTTGATTCCCTAAATAGCTTTCTTTACCTCAGTGCAGTCCTCCTCCCCCACCTCATGTGGAGAAAGCCTCTTGAGGGGGGAGGGGCGACCAGTCAAGTCAGGACACTCTCTATATTGCAGATAGAGAAAGGAGCTGTGTGATATTAGGCTTTATAAGTACTGAAGGAACACTGCTTGTATGTCCTAATGATAGTGTAGTGGTTATGGTGAATGGCTTTTGTGCGGGCTCAGCAATTCAGCTATTCAGCATTCCCACTCGCATTTTCCTCAGGGAATGCATTTTCTAGTTCTTCTTCTTAATTTTAATTTTATTATTCCGTACGTTTTTTGGCTCTGCGTAACTTCTGCATACTTTCAGCTATTGAGACCATTCAACTATTAAAATGTTCGTCTCGTTCAGCTAACGATGGGACTTCTTCAAGTTTTTTTGTACTATTTATACTTTTTAAAATATTAAGCTTTTAGACACTTTTTTTTAACATTGAAGTCAATGAGAACATGCTTTTTATCGCTTCAAAACACACGTTCTGCCAAAAGTTTCAGCTCCTTCATACTTTCACTTACAGACACCAAACAAACTTTAAAGCGGTCACAAAATATTCAGCTATCCAAACATGACTTTTCAGATTGATATCTTTTACGGTTTTTGTGAAAACGCAATTTACGTTTAGTGATTTTTTTATCGGTTATAATGTAATCCTATGGAGCAGGTTTAGAGTGTCATGTGACCTTTAGAGTGGAGATCATCCACAAAAAATATTATCTTTAAAAAAAGGGGAACAAATTGCTCTCACGCCCACAAGATCTACTTGTCATACACAATTTATATATCAAAACGTAGGTATGCTTGTCTGGTTTCAGGCAATGTGATCAGTTTTGTGATACGTATTTTAGTTTTAGTTCCTGGAGCTTATAAAGGACAACAGCCTGAAATCTTCTCTCATAGACTCTCATGTTAAAAAGTCTAAAAAAAAATTCTGCAAAACACACAACGACGCTCTTTTCTAAATCGCTGACATGGCCACATTTTTAAGTTTATCAACATAAATTTCATATCGATGCGTTCACAAGGGCCGTGTCTTTCAAACGGTGAAGTCGCTGTATCGATCGCATATACGGTTGTGGATTTATTAACTTTTGTTTGAAGGCGTAATTCATGTATTTGGTCTGTGAATTAAAAGGCGTTTGTAATGGAATTTCTTTCCATAAATAGCTTTCCTTACCTCAGGGCAATATTCCTCCTCACTGACCTGGGGGGAGGGGAAACCTCTTGAGGGGGGAGGGGCGACCAGGAAGTCAGGATACTCTCTACTTTGCAGATAGAGAAAGGAGCTGTGTGTCCTAAAGATAGTGTAGTGGTTATGGTGAATGGCTTTGGTGCGGGGAATGCATTTTCCTCAGGGAATGCATTTTCTAGTTAGTGGGAATGCTTTAATAAGCATTCCCAGTATTGATATTCGTTTTTTATTATTAGTGGGAATGCTTTAATAAGCATTCCCAGTATTGATATTCGTTTTTTATTATTCTTAATTTAAGCTAACGATGGGACTTCTTCAAGTTTTTTTGTACTATTTATACTTTTTAAAATATTAAGCTTTTAGACACTTTTTTTTAACATTGAAGTCAATGAGAACATCCTTTTTCCTGCTTCAAAACACACGTTCTGCCAAAAGTTTCAGCTCCTTCATACTTTCACTTACAGACACCAAACAAACTTTAAAGCGGTCACAAAATATTCAGCTATCCAAACATGACTTTTTAGATTGATATCTTATACGGTTTTTGTGAAAACGCAATTTACGTTTAGTGATTTTTTTATCGGTTATAATGTAATCCTATGGAGCAGGTTTAGAGTGTGTCATGTGACCTTTAGAGTGGAGATCTTTGAAAACAAAAATTATCTTTAAAAAAAGGGCGAACAAATTGCTCTCACGCCCACAAGATCTACTTGTCATACACAATTTATATATCAAAACGTAGGTATGCTTGTCTGGTTTCAGGCAATGTGATCAGTTTTGCGATAGGCATTTGACTTTTAGTTCCAGGAGCTTCTAAAGGACAAGTGCCTCAAACGCCCTCCCATTGACCGTCATGTTAAAAAGTCTAAAAAAAATTCCTGCAAAACACACAAAGACGCTCTTTTCTAAATCGCTGACATGGCCACATTTTTAAGTTTATCAACATAAATTTCATATCGATGCGTTCACAAAAGCCTTGTGTTTCAAATGGTGTAGTCGCTGTATCGATCGCATGTACGGTTGTGGATTTATTACGTTTTGTTTGAAGGCTACGATAACTGATTTTGCGTGTGGATGAAAGCGTTTCTAATGGTATTTTGATTCCCTAAATAGCTTTCCTTACCTCAGTGCAGTCCTCCTCCCCCACCTCATGTGGAGAAAGCCTCTTGAGGGGGGAGGGGCGACCAGGCAAGTCAGGACACTCTCTATATTGCAGATAGAGAAAGGAGCTGTGTGATATTAGGCTTTATAAGTACTGAAGGAACACTGCTTGTATGTCCTAAATATACTGTAGTGGTTATGGTGAATGGCTTTGGTGCGGGCTCAGCAATTCAGCATTCCCACTCGCATTTTCCTCAGGAAATGCATTGTCTAGTTCTTCTTAATTTTAATTTTATTCCGTACGTTTTTTGGCTCTGCGTAACTTCTGCATACTTTCAGCTATTGAGACCATTTAACTTTTAAAATGTTCGTCTCATTCAGCTAACGATGGGACTTCTTCAAGTTTTTTTGTACTATTTATACTTTTTAAAATATTAAGCTTTTAGACACTTTTTTTAACATTGAAGTCAATGAGAACATCCTTTTTCCTGCTTCAAAACACACGTTCTGCCAAAAGTTTCATCTCCTTCATACTTTCACTTACAGACACCAAACAAACTTTAAAGCGGTCACAAAATATTCAGCTATCCAAACATGACTTTTCAGATTGATATCTTTTACGGTTTTTGTGAAAACGCAATTTACGTTTAGCGATTTTTTCAGAAAATGGAATCGGTTATAATGTAACCCTATGGAAGGGATTTAGAGTGTGTCATGTGACCTTTACAGTGGAGATCTTTGAAAACAAAAATTATCTTTAAAAAAAGGGCGAACAAATTGCTCTCACGCCCACAAGATCTACTTGTCATACACAATTTATATATCAAAACGTAGGTATGCTTGTCTGGTTTCAGGCAATGTGATCAGTTTTGTTATACGTATTTTAGTTTTAGTTCCAGGAGCTTCTAAAGGACAAGAGCGACAAAACCACTCTCATTGACCGTCATGTTAAAAATTTTAAAAAGTTTCCTGCAAAACACACAAAGACGCTCTTTTCTAAATCGCTGGCATGGCCACAATTTTAAGTTTATCAACATAAATTTCATATCGATGCGTTCACAAGGGCTGTGTCTTTCAAACGGTGAAGTCGCTGTATCGATCGCATGTACGGTTGTGGATTTATTACGTTTTGTTTGAAGGCGTAATTCATGTATTGGTCTGTGAATTAAAAGGCGTTTGTAATGGAATTTCTTTCCATAAATAGCTTTCCTTACCTCAGGGCAATATTCCTCCTCACTGACCTGGGGGGGAGGGGAAACCTCTTGAGGGGGGAGGGGCGACCAGGAAGTCAGCATACTCTCTACTTTGCAGATAGAGAAAGGAGCTGAGTGTCCTAAAGATACTGTAGTGGTTATGGTGAATGGCTTTGGTGCGGGCTCAGCAATTCAGCATTCCCACTCGCATTTTCCTCAGGGAATGCATTTTCTAGTTAGTGGGAATGCTTTAATAAGCATTCCCAGTATTGATATTCGTTTTTTATTATTAGTGGGAATGCTTTAATAAGCATTCCCAGTATTGATATTCGTTTTTTATTATTCTTCTTCTTAATTTTAATTTTAATTTTAATTTTATTCCGTACGTTTTTTGGCTCTGCGTAACTTCTGCATACTTTCAGCTATTGAGACCATTTAACTTTTAAAATGTTCGTCTCATTCAGCTAACAATGGGACTTCTTCAAGTTTTTTTGTACTATTTATACTTTTTAAAATATTAAGCTTTTAGACACTTTTTTTTAACATTGAAGTCAATGAGAACATCCTTTTTCCTGCTTCAAAACACACGTTCTGCCAAAAGTTTCAGCTCCTTCATACTTTCACTTACAGACACCAAACAAACTTTAAAGCGGTCACAAAATATTCAGCTATCCAAACATGACTTTTTAGATTGATATCTTATACGGTTTTTGTGAAAACGCAATTTACGTTTAGTGATTTTTTTATCGGTTATAATGTAATCCTATGGAGCAGGTTTAGAGTGTGTCATGTGACCTTTAGAGTGGAGATCTTTGAAAACAAAAATTATCTTTAAAAAAAGGGCGAACAAATTGCTCTCACGCCCACAAGATCTACTTGTCATACACAATTTATATATCAAAACGTAGGTATGCTTGTCTGGTTTCAGGCAATGTGATCAGTTTTGCGATAGGCATTTGACTTTTAGTTCCAGGAGCTTCTAAAGGACAAGTGCCTCAAACGCCCTCCCATTGACCGTCATGTTAAAAAGTCTAAAAAAAATTCCTGCAAACACACAAAGACGCTCTTTTCTAAATCGCTGGCATGGCCACAATTTTAAGTTTATCAACATAAATTTAATATCGATGCGTTCACAAGGGCCGTGTCTTTCAAACGGTGAAGTCGCTGTATCGATCGCATGTACGGTTGTGGATTTATTACGTTTTGTTTGGAGGCGTAATTAATGTATTGGTCTGTGAATTAAAAGGCGTTTGTAATGGAATTTCTTTCCATAAATAGCTTTCTACCTCAGTGCAATATTCCTCCTCACTGACCTGGGGGGAGGAGAAACCTCTTGAGGGGGAGGGGCGACCAGGAAGTCAGGATACTCTCTACTTTGCAGATAGAGAAAGGAGCTGTGTGTCCTAAAGATAGTGTAGTGGTTATGGTGAATGGCTTTGGTGCGGGCTCAGCAATTCAGCATTCCCACTCGCATTTTCCTCAGGGAATGCATTTTCTAGTTCTTCTTCTTAATTTTAATTTTAATTTTATTATTCCGTACGTTTTTTGGCTCTGCGTAACTTCTGCATACTTTCAGCTATTGAGACCATTCAACTTTTAAAATGTTCATCTCGTTCAGCTAACGATGGGACTTCTTCAAGTTTTTTTGTACTATTTATACTTTTTAAAATATTAAGCTTTTAGACACTTTTTTTTAACATTGAAGTCAATGAGAACATCCTTTTTCCTGCTTCAAAACACACGTTCTGCCAAAAGTTTCAGCTCCTTCATACTTTCACTTACAGACACCAAACAAACTTTAAAGCGGTCACAAAATATTCAGCTATCCAAACATGACTTTTTAGATTGATATCTTATACGGTTTTTGTGAAAACGCAATTTACGTTTAGTGATTTTTTTATCGGTTATAATGTAATCCTATGGAGCAGGTTTAGAGTGTGTCATGTGACCTTTAGAGTGGAGATCTTTGAAAACAAAAATTATCTTTAAAAAAAGGGCGAACAAATTGCTCTCACGCCCACAAGATCTACTTGTCATACACAATTTATATATCAAAACGTAGGTATGCTTGTCTGGTTTCAGGCAATGTGATCAGTTTTGCGATAGGCATTTGACTTTTAGTTCCAGGAGCTTCTAAAGGACAAGTGCCTCAAACGCCCTCCCATTGACCGTCATGTTAAAAAGTCTAAAAAAAATTCCTGCAAAACACACAAAGACGCTCTTTTCTAAATCGCTGGCATGGCCACATTTTTAAGTTTATCAACATAAATTTCATATCGATGCGTTCACAAAAGCCTTGTGTTTCAAATGGTGTAGTCGCTGTATCGATCGCATGTACGGTTGTGGATTTATTACGTTTTGTTTGAAGGCTATGATAACTGATTTTGCGTGTGGATGAAAGCGTTTCTAATGGTATTTTGATTCCCTAAATAGCTTTCCTTACCTCAGTGCAGTCCTCCTCCCCCACCTCATGTGGAGAAAGCCTCTTGAGGGGGGAGGGGCCACCAGGCAAGTCAGGACACTCTCTATATTGCAGATAGAGAAAGGAGCTGTGTGATATTAGGCTTTATAAGTACTGAAGGAACACTGCTTGTATGTCCTAAATATACTGTAGTGGTTATGGTGAATGGCTTTGGTGCGGGCTCAGCAATTCAGCATTCCCACTCGCATTTTCCTCAGGAAATGCATTGTCTAGTTTTAATTTTAATTTTATTATTCCGTACGTTTTTTGGCTCTGCGTAACTTCTGCATACTTTCAGCTATTGAGACCATTCAACTTTTAAAATGTTCATCTCGTTCAGCTAACGATGGGATTTCTTCAAGTTTTTTTGTACTATTTATACTTTTTAAAATATTAAGCTTTTAGACACTTTTTTTTAACATTGAAGTCAATGAGAACATCCTTTTTCCTGCTTCAAAACACACGTTCTGCCAAAAGTTTCAGCTCCTTCATACTTTCACTTACAGACACCAAACAAACTTTAAAGCGGTCACAAAATATTCAGCTATCCAAACATGACTTTTTAGATTGATATCTTTTACGTTTTTTGTGAAAACGCAATTTACGTTTAGTGATTTTTTTATCGGTTATAATGTAATCCTATGGAGCAGGTTTAGAGTGTGTCATGTGACCTTTAGAGTGGAGATCATCCACAAAAAATATTGGGCCAGATTCACAAAGACATACTCCGGTGTATCTCGAGATACGCGGCGTAAGTGTAGATGTGCGCCGTCGTATCGATGCGCGGTACCCACAGAAGCACATACACGTGAACTTAGGCTTCACCCGTCCAACGCAACTGTCCTCCGCCGGCGAAACTTAGGCGCATATTTAGGCTAGGCGTATTCTTCGTTCCCATTGATTAGCTATTCAATTATGCAAATGAGGGAGAAATGCCGATTCACATGCGTACGATTGTCCGTCGTAGGCTACGCGCGGTGCGCGTAAGCTGCTAGCCTGATCTAAAGTTACCCTTCATAAAAGCAGGGGTAACTTTGCAACGGACTTGCACAGGTCAGCTGGAGAGCAGCAACAGCAGCAGCGTGACAGAGGAGCTGAGCAACAACACTTGCAGGACAACACATCTGTGTGCCAACATGTCAGGGGCAGCCGTGGTCATACTACTACGGCGTCTACGCGCACGCAGGAGGAGGAGGAGGGCACAGGAGAGGGTACCCCGAGATCGCATGGACCTCTTTGGCATGGTGGAATCGGAGGTGTTTCGCTTGTTGAGATTTGACACTGAAGCCATCATGGAAATAGTACGATCCCTGCAGGATGACCTCACCAGCCCAACACATCGATCACAAGCAGTGCCGCCACTGCTCAAGGTCATGGCAACCCTGCATTTTTTAGCCAGTGGATCATTTCAAAGAACCAGTGGAAATTTGGCTGGGATGTCCCAATCCACAATGAGTAGGTGCGTGCACCAAGTTGTACCAGCTATCCTGAGACGGATGTCCCACCACATTGTGAGACCCACCCAGGAGGTCCAGCAGGCAAAGGCAAGAACCGATTTCTATAAAATAGCCAGATTTCCACGCACTGTGGGGGCCATTGATTGTTCTCATGTGGCACTCCAGCCCCCCCGTGACGCTGAACATATGTACCGTAACAGGAAGAATTGGCATTCCATTAATGTACAAGTAATAACCGATGCTCAAGGCCTCATATGGCACGTATGTGCTAAACACCCTGGGGCCACCCATGACAGCTTTATCTACCGGCAAAGCGACATCCCAAGACAATTTGAAGAGAACGTGTATGGGGACAGCTGGCTGGTTGGTGAGTGACATGGGTGTCAGGTATGACTGTCCGCCCCCCATGATGCAGACATCACGAGGGGCACATGCATGACTAACATCCTCCTGTCTTTTCCCTTCCAGGTGACTCTGGATATGCCCTGGGACCCCACCTGATGACCCCATTCCGGAACCCACAAACACCAGGAGAAAGAAGCTACAACGAGGCTCATATACGTACCCGGGGAGTGGTGGAGCGCACGTTTGGCCTCCTGAAGTCACGGTTCCGATAGATAGGTCTGGGGGTACACTGTTGTATGCCCCAGACTTTGTGTGCCAGATTATCGGTGCATGTTGCATTTTGCACAATTTCGCCATGGGAAGGGGCCTGCAGGTTGAAGTCCGTCATGACCTGACCCCCGAACCAGACATTCCCCCCCCAACCGAGTTTCCCCCGTCTGCAGAGGGAAGAGCAGTCAGGAGATGCCTCGTGGTAGGCTTATTTTCACGTGCAACACGCACATGAAACATGTCACAATGCTAATGCACGCATGCACCCCACTGTGGTCCCTAACACACCCCCCCCCAAACACCAATAAATTGGATTAGACCGAAGTACACCGTGCGCTACTTGGGAGCAGCAACGCCACGTCAAGGCTCCAATTATGTTGCTGTATGTTTCTCTGAAAATAATTGTCAATATATATATCCAAAATAATAATAAAATAAATACAACTCCAATCGAGTATCATAATAACAAAATATCACTCATATCATGAGTATCAATTAATAACCAAAAATCAAATTGAATATAAAAATAAAATAATCAAAATGGCACTCATCTGGCCCGACGTGGACTACGCCTAGTGCCAAGGCTCCGTGCCCTCTGTTGCCTGGGGGCAGCCGCGGGTGGGGGGGGTGGGTCATTGGGAGGAGGAACATCCCCCGGTCTCTCCCTGGCTGCCTGGATACCCTCTAAAGCCAGGGCTATGCGGGTAAGGACCGCAGTGGTCTGATTCCCCACCGCCTCAATGGCTGCTGTATTGGCCTGTATGGCCACTCCCAGGCTCCTCACCTCTGCCACAAGGCCTGAATTAGTGTCATCCAGGTCCCTAACGCAGGTCACCAACGCAGTGCTGTTGGCACTGACCTCCTGCACATTTTCACTAATGGTGGCAGTGAAAGCAGCCTGGGTCTGCTGCATGGAGGCCAGGCTGGCTGCCACCCGGCGCATATCACATGCAACAGAACCCACATGTTGGGTCTGCCTGGCCAGGTCCATAGCCAAAGTGGCTTCTAAGGCATCAGGATCACCCCTCGTCTTCCTAATTGCCTTCCTGGGTGCAGGTGAGGCTTGGGGACGAATGTATGGGGAGGACCCTGAGGAAACTTCCCTTAGGGAGGATGGGCTTCCCAAAAGGTCGGAGGCCCTTAGGGGGCTTCCCAAAAGGGTGGAGGCCCTTGGGGGGGATACAATGAAGTTTGAGTCCCTTGGGGGGGTATCCCCTATGGAGGTGGAGGTATGGGAGGGTCCAGGACGGTGGTCTCATCCCCCAGATATATGCCATCATCCAGGTGCCCGTGCTCCTCCTCCACTTCCTCTAATGGAGAGGTGTGGACACTGGTATCCTGGGATGGGCTTGGTTGGCCAGCAGCCGAGGATGGGCCCGCTTCACCCTGCATATCTGTGGATGACACAAAACAGTAACATGTTGGTGGACCCACACACTTGTCACATATTCACTCCCCCCCCACACACATGCTATACACCAGATAAAAGAAAAAACACACTCACCTGTCCTCAAGGGCTGATCAACTGACTCGAAGCCCTCCAGGCCCTCCACCTGCTCCTTCTCCAGGCACCTGGCAATGACCTCCTCATCAGGTGTCAGTCTTAGTTTCAGGGCTGGTCCACCTCCGGTGCCCCTACTGTGTTTTTTTATCTTGGCCACCTTCTCCTTCACAAGACGCCGCAGGTCGTTGATCTTCTTGGCGATCTTGTCTGGGGTCTGGTTGGCATAGCCAAGGGCACTCACCTCCGCTGCAATCTGTGCCAAGATTTGATCCTTACGGACCTTGCTGGTCGAGCCACTTTCCTTGCCGTGGAGGAACTTGTTATATTTTCTCATGGCATCAATAATCACCGCCTTCTCCTCAATAATAACGTTTTTTTCCCTCCTATCTTTCGAGCCAGCCTCAGACATCTTTTTTGATCTGAACAAAGCAAAAGTAGCCACACCAAACGACCAAAACCAGCAGGTGTACTTTTGCACTTGACTGGCGCATGTCCGTGCGGATTTATGCCCTGGGCGGAAACGGTGGGCTGGGTTATCGGGGGGGGAATACGAGAGGCGAATTGGGGCGCATGCGCAGTGGGACGTGGGGGATGCGATCACGTGACGGCGCATGCGCCGTTCGTTCGGACCTTAATTTGCATGGGGTCACGCTTCATTTAAATGGATCACGCCCACCTCCTTCCCACTTTGAATTACGTCGGGTTACGCCATCAAAATTACATTACGATGGCGCATCGCAGCGCGCATTTGCTTGCTGAATAGGCTGCTTGCCTCTCTAAGTTTCGACGGTCTAGTGTATCTGCGTTGCGATACGCCCGCCTATTGATGCGCTGAGCTTCGTGAATCTGGGCCATTATCTTTAAAAAAAGGGGGAACAAATTGCTCTCACGCCCACAAGATCTACTTGTCATACACAATTTATATATCAAAACGTAGGTATGCTTGTCTGGTTTCAGGCAATGTGATCAGTTTTGTGATACGTATTTTAGTTTTAGTTCCTGGAGCTTCTAAAGGACAACAGCCTGAAATCTTCTCTCATAGACTCTCATGTTAAATTATCTAAAAAATGTTTCTGCAAAACACACAAACATGCTCTTTTCTAAATCGCTGACATGGCCACATTTTTAAGTTTATCAACATAAATTTCATATCGCTGCGTTCACAAGGGCCGTGTCTTTCAAACGGTGTAGTCGCTATATCGATCGCATGTACGGTTGTGGATTTATTACGTTTTGTTTGAAGGCTTTGATAACTGATTTTGTGTGTGGATGAAAGCGTTTCTAATGGTATTTTGATTCCCTTAATAGCTTTCCTTACCTCAGTGCAGTCCTCCTCCCCCACCTCATGTGGAGAAAGCCTCTTGAGGGGGGAGGGGCGACCAGGCAAGTCAGGACACTCTCTATATTGCAGATAGAGAAAGGAGCTGTGTGATATTAGGCTTTATAAGTACTGAAGGAACACTGCCTGTATGTCCTAAAGATACTGTAGTGGTTATGGTGAATGGCTTTTGTGCGGGCTCAGCAATTCAGCTATTCAGCATTCCCACTCGCATTTTCCTCAGGAAATGCATTGTCTAGTTTATTATTCTTCTTCTTAATTTTAATTTTATTATTCCGTACGTTTTTTGGCTCTGCGTAACTTCTGCATACTTTCAGCTATTGAGACCATTCAACTATTAAAATGTTCGTCTCGTTCAGCTAACGATGGGACTTCTTCAAGTTTTTTTGTACTATTTATACTTTTTAAAATATTAAGCTTTTAGACACTTTTTTTTAACATTGAAGTCAATGAAAACATGCTTTTTACCGCTTCAAAACACACGTTCTGCCAAAAGTTTCAGCTCCTTCATACTTTCACTTACAGACACCAAACAAACTTTAAAGCGGTCACAAAATATTCAGCTATCCAAACATGACTTTTCAGATTGATATCTTTTACGTTTTTTGTGAAAACGCAATTTACGTTTAGTGATTTTTTTATCGGTTATAATTTAATCCTATGGAGCAGGTTTAGAGTGTGTCATGTGACCTTTAGAGTGGAGATCATCCACAAAAAATATTATCTTTAAAAAAAGGGGGAACAAATTGCTCTCACGCCCACAAGATCTACTTGTCATACACAATTTATATATCAAAACGTAGGTATGCTTGTCTGGTTTCAGGCAATGTGATCAGTTTTGTGATACGTATTTTAGTTTTAGTTCCAGGAGCTTCTAAAGGACAAGAGCGACAAAACCACTCTCATTGACCGTCATGTTAAAAATTTTAAAAATGTTCCTTCAAAACACACAAAGACGCTCTTTTCTAAATCGCTGGCATGGCCACAATTTTAAGTTTATCAACATAAATTTCATATCGATGCGTTCACAAGGGCTGTGTCTTTCAAACGGTGAAGTTGCTGTATCGATCGCATGTACGGTTGTGGATTTATTACGTTTTGTTTGAAGGCGTAATTCATGTATTGTGTATATGGAAATATTGCGCTAATTACTAACTTAAATAATGATGCCAACCGTGCTAAACAGTGATTCAAGCTTTAAGTAAAATAAACAATATAGGAACAAATCCACAAAATATGTCCAATTGTGCTTAAGATGTGCACCAGTGTTTGAAATAAAAAACAACACCCAGTTCAGTGCAGTGATAGGAAAATCCGATGTAATCACAGACACACTCCTGCTTCACAGATGAGGGATCTCCTCCACACAGACACCGCTGATACCGCCGTTCAAACAAAGCATAGATATCCAGTGCACCAATCCTCCATAGAGCCGCTCAGCTGATGTTGTATCTACTCATTCGGATCCACTGTCCGTCCCGCTCGTAGCTCCTCCCCCACGCGTTACGTCAATGGTCACTTGACTTAATCATGGGTCACTCCCCGTCCGCTCTCAGCTGCTGATATTTATAGTCAGTGAGGCTAACAGGTAGAGACGGGAGCGAGGGAGTGATTACACAACTCCATCATTGCTGGCGTACAAAGGATTAAACATGCACTGTACAAAATATCTAGTGCATGTTGGCAATTTTAATGCATAAGAACAATATAAAAACTTGTTTGTTTAAAACTTAAAAACTTTACCGGTTTAGCATTTATTTATACAAACACTAGGGATATGCATCAAAGGCATAGCAGCCTCTAGTGGCTAAAGACGATATTACAGGTTGTATTGAAAAACCTTATCAAGCAATATCAATTAAACATAGACATAATCGCATCATTCATATACAATTCTAGATATAAATACGCAATTACAAATATACAATTAAAAATCCCAAATATACTGTTTAAAAAACCAATAGGTATGCTAAAATTCTAAAATTTAAAAATGCAGAGAGGAAAAATATGTATGTGTAAAACCAGATTAATTTAAGGCATTATCACAAAATTATTCAAATATTTAATTAGTTATCAGAGATGAAACAATTGAGGTCGAATTCTATATTTAACCCATTGGGCGATAAAGACCTCATTTCGTGTATCCATTTTGATTCTGATTGACTTAAGGTCCGTACCATATGGCTACCTCTCCAGTGGGGGTTGTATTTAGCAATTGCCCAAAATTTGAGATCTTTGGGATTCATATTATGGCACGAAGCAAAATGGCGCGACACATTATGATTCGGAAAGCCCTTTTTAATATTTTGAACGTGTTCCCTGAGCCTCTTCCATAGAGGTCTTTTTGTGCGGCCAATGTACTGTAGAGAACACGAACATTGTAGAGCATAGACGACTCCCTCCGTCCTACATGTTATTAAATCTTTTATTTGATATTCCTTTTGTGTAACATTGGACGTGAAACTGGAACATTTTTGACCATTAAAATTGGTCTTCTTGCAGGCAAAACACCTTTTACAAGGGAAAAAACCTTTTCCCTGAAAGAAGGTTAGGGTATTTGATTTGGTGGGGGGATCGGGTACATTTTTTGCCACCAAATCCCTCAAAGAAGGAGCACGTCTATAGATTACCCTTGGCATACTTGGAAGTATACATTGCAGCTGTTGATCGGCTTGCAATATAGACCAATGCCGTTTGAAGATCGATTCCAGTTGTCTATGTTGGACATTATAATTCAGAATAATTGGTATATTGTCGTCCATGGTTTTATTTATAATCTTATCTTCAATTAATGTCTCTCTCGGTATATCCAACACGTTTTTTATTTGCGTCTGTATGAAGCTACTATCATATCCTTTTTTGGTGAATTTCTCGCCAATCCAGTTGGCTTGTTCCAAATAGGTCTGGGGATCGGTACAATTCCTGCGGATTCTTACTAACTGACCTTTCGGTATGTTGATGAGCCATGGATCATGATGGCAGCTAACTACCGGAATATAACTGTTCCGTTCTACCGGTTTGAAAAAGGTTTTCGTAATAATCTTTTGAGCTTCAAGTGTAATTTCTAAATCCAGAAATTGTATCTTTTTATCATTAATAGTATAAGTAAGTACAATATTTTTCTGATTTAGATTCAGTTTCTCAAAGAATTGGACTAATGATTCCGCATCTCCCTTCCATATGAGAATACAATCGTCAATGAATCTTTTATATAAAACCAATTGATCTTTATCAGAACTTGCCAGATCAATTGGTTTCTCAAAGAATTGGACTAATGATTCCGCATCTCCCTTCCATATGAGAATACAATCGTCAATGAATCTTTTATATAAAACCAATTGATCTTTATCAGAACTTGCCAGATCAATTGGTTTTATATAATTATATTATATTATATATATTTTTACTTTGTTTGACCCACTACAAAATATTTTTGCAGCTTTTTATTATTTGGTGATTTATTAATGGTATATTTTTGATTATTTAATTTAGCGCTGTAGTTATTTTTACATACACGTAATTCATGTATTGGTCTGTGAATTAAAAAGCGTTTGTAATGGCATTTCTTTCCATAAATAGCTTTCCTTACCTCAGTGCAATATTCCTCCTCACTGACCTGGGGGGAGGGGAAACCTCTTGAGGGGGAGGGGCGACCAGGAAGTCAGGATACTCTCTGCTTTGCAGATAGAGAAAGGAGCTGTGTGTCCTAAAGATAGTGTAGTGGTTATGGTGAATGGCTTTGGTGCGGGCTCAGCTATTCAGCATTCCCACTCGCATTTTCCTCAGGAAATGCATTTTCTAGTTCTTTATTATAACCTGCCATCTGTGGGCAATACATTTGGGTAACACACTAGAAATTAGTTGATGGACAACAAATATGGACAACACTATGGCAGATGTGACAATTTGTGGGCAACATACTGGCAATTGTAACAATATCTTCTTCACCCTCTGGGCTCACACATGTCGTCTCAGTTGCCAAAGGGTGTTTTATTTCTGCCACCCCCCATTGTAAAGGGTGGGGTATGGGAGGGAAAAAAGAGTTCACAGGCCTGAAGCTTTATTGAACTGCCAGTGGATACAAACAGGTGGGGGAGGGGGAGGGGAAATCTTCAGACGTCCTTTTCCTCCTTAAAGTCCATCAAGGTATAGTCTCTCAGAAGGCTGAAGTATTGATTAGCCTGATTCTACAGAACAGTTGCAGAGAGTTCACAGCTATACACACTTATAAGTCAGTATGTGATTTTCAGCAAAATGCTAGCTGGGGGATAGGACAATCAAAACAACATCACTGCCCTCTTACTCTGCTGCTTGGATATTCTGTTCCTGGCATCCCCTGAATGGGAGAAATGGTAATAAATGCCTCAAAACCAGTCCTCTAAATCAGGCAGTGTATATAGCGTGTTCTATACTCGTCATGCCCAGATAAGGTTTTCAGTCAGGCAGCCAATGTGAGGATAGTCTTGTTCATTATCCACAATTATGTGAATGAGGGCTGCATAATAACAGTACTTAAAGGGTAACTCTGCTTTTGTGGGAAAAACAAGAGAAAATAAAAAATTATGTAGCGTGAACAATTTTGACACATGTCATATTTTAATTGAATGATATTAAAAATGTTCTTTCCTTTTCAATCTGCAACCGCTGTAATTTTCTGTAAAAAGCAATGTAATATGGCTACCTGGAGGTGTTCTGTACACAGATTGTGTACAAAACCCCCTAGATATGTAATTTCCTGCTTGTGTGATTGGCTCACTGATTTTCCAACAAGTCTGCACTAAGATACAAATTTGATTTTGAGCATCATCAGCAACAAAAATTTAATTTTTGGTGAAATATTTCCAAAGGGAAATCGCATTTAAAGGGATGCAGACCGTCAATTTTGCTTATTGGTGCCCTGCAGGCGCAGCAGCTGGTTGATAATTATAAAACCACTCTCATACAGATTAACTGTACACATGGACACAAACAGCTATTTCTTTTGAATAAAAAAGGGTAGTTATCTGCAGCAAAGTTTGTTAAAATACCTGCAATGTACATAGATCAGGTTTGTTTTTTTCTCAAAAAAAGTGGAGTTACTCTTTAACTTCCCTTGTCTGAGAGTTGACAGTCTCATTGAAAATAATGCACTTCCTGTATGGCTGATGTCTTACTGGCATCACAAAAGAGGCACAATAACTCCCTCTACTGTCAGGCCAAAAATGTTTAGGATATCACAGGCAGAAAATGTTCAAAACTGCCCCACAGAATTCCTTTGACTGTGCAGATATAGCCAGGGCAGCACAATTTCATGGAAGGGTATAAACACTTCTGGATTGAGGTAAGTATACATCTGTAGGGGGAAACATGTTGTGCTTTAAAGTGGTTTCAAAGGCTTAGGGTTTTTTACCTTAACATTCTCTGCATTAAAAAGAGAAAATCAATACACCAAGGTAATAAATTCATAGGTGAATCCCTGTGATAATTAATGAATGATACCCAAATATATAAATCAATAAAACGTCCAAATATAAATAGACAATCCTCTATGATAAGAGGAAGTGAATACCCAAATGTGGCAAAGTTCATAGCAAGCAATCACTATGATGATATGAGGGAATGTGATCCAAATGTCCCAAATGATGACAATCAATCCGTGCACATGTGATGAAAAAATCCTTGTGTACAGCTGGGCTCACAGAGCGCTTACCTCCATATCATGAAAAACCAGCAAAGTATATCCTCGGATGGGGTCAGTCCCAGAGACGAGTGCCTCCCCGACTTCCTCCTCGCTGGATCAGCAGCCACGGTCCTATGGATCCTCGATGTGAGTGTCAGACAGAGACAGTGTCCTTCTCCCTGTGTTTACGGTTGCGGTCTTCACCAAAATGGCGGCTCTGTTTTGCACATACACTAAAGGTGTCTCCAAATGGATAAAAAGACTTCCAATAGTGAAGTATATCCATACAGGTTTTAATAAAGTAAAAGGGTGAACAATTGTTTAAGCTTAAGAGAAGCTTTAACAAACAACGATAAAAACAGCAATCCGGCTGTGTGAACGGGATGATACGTCACTTCCGGTCACGTCTTAGCGGCATTACGTCATGACACGTGACTTCATCAGAGGCTCTGATCCCATCTGAGGATATACTTTGCTGGTTTTTCATGATATGGAGGTAAGCGCTCTGTGAGCCCAGCTGTACACAAGGATTTTTTCATCACATGTGCACGGATTGATTGTCATCATTTGGGACATTTGGATCACATTCCCTCATATCATCATAGTGATTGCTTGCTATGAACTTTGCCACATTTTGGTATTCACTTCCTCTTATCATAGAGGATTGTCTATTTATATTTGGACGTTTTATTGATTTATATATTTGGGTATCATTCATTAATTATCACAGGGATTCACCTATGAATGTATTACCTTGGTGTATTGATTTTCTCTTTTTATAAGAGATCTCTTTCACATTGGACGCTTCACATTTAATTATTTATATATTTTTCATTATGTGCACCATTTATAATTTTTTTGCGCTCATCATTCACCCTATTCACTTTCGTTTGTTTGTTGTTATTACAATTTAGATTCGAGCAGCATTAATTTTTCACTTAAACTTTGTTGCTCAATTTTCCACCCCTCACTTTGGAGTATTGGCTAGCGCTTTAGTTCCCCCCCCTGCATTCTCTGCATTGGGGTAAAAAAAAAACTTCCATGGTCAGCTACACCACAGCCCCCCAAATACATATGTGAATCTGAACTCAATCCAGCGTACTGCCAAAAAGGATCGAGCCCACACAAGTGCCCCCCTAGCAGATGGCTTGCTAGGGGGGCACTTGTAGGGAGAAGGAGCAGCGTGCGCCGGTGGGGGACCCCAGAAGAGGGGGTTTGTGGCTACTTTGTACAAAACCATTGCACAGAACAGTTAAGTATAACATGTGTGTTATATTTTTTTTTTTAAAGATACCTTTACAATAACTTTAAGTTGGGGGAGCAAAAAGGATATTATTGTTATACAGATTTTATAAAGCGTCGACAGTTTACGCAATCGCTTTACAACTTGAGGGTAGACAGTAAAATACAATACACTTTAATACAGTAGGAATCAGAGGGCCCTGCTTATTAGAGCTTACAATCTAAGAGGGAGGGTGAAAAGGCACAAGAGGTAATAACTGTGGGGGATGTGCTGATGGATAAAATAAATGTACAGTTCTTAGGTGGGGGCCGGATAGGCTTCTCTGAATAGATGAGTTTTCAGGGATCATCTGAAAGTAGACAACGTAGAAGAAAGTCGGACAGATTGGGGTAGGTAATTCCAGAGGATGGGAGAGACTCAGAAGTCCTGGAAGTGAACATAAGTTGAGGTAACAAGGGAGTTAGAGAGCAGGAGATCTTGGGAGGAGCGAAGAGGACGATTTGCTTGGTATTTGAGACCAGACTAGAGATGTAGCTGGTGGGCAGGTTGTGGATGGCTTTGTAAGTTACTGTTAGTATCTTGAATTTAATGTGTTGGTTGAGTGGCAGCCAATGGAGGAATTGACAGAGAGGGGTAGCAGACGCTGAGTGGTTTCTAAGGTGGATAAGCCTGGAAGCAGCATTCATGATGAACTAAAGAGGGGATAACCTGTTTAAAGTTAAGCCAATGAGAAGAGAGTTGCAGTAGTCAAGGAGAGAGATGACCAGGGAGTGGATTAGCAGCTTTGTGGTGACATTGGCTAGGAAGGGGCGTATCTTGGAGATGTTGCAGAGGTTGAGGCGGCAAGCTTTGGACAGTAATTGGATGTGGGGCCAAAAAGATAGATTAGAGTCCAGGATTACACCTTGGCATAGGGGGGCGGGTTGATAGTTGAGCTGTTGATTTTGACAGAGAAATCAGGGGAAGTGGAACATGGGGGAGGAAATATCATGAGCTATACATTCACTTTGCTTGGCAGTGCACTTATCCTTTAAACAAGAAGTGCCAAGTGTTTTTGTTTTTGTTTAATGTAGCAAAATGTAATTTGTTACTCAGTAATTTGGTAATTCTAGCATGTTGGCTTTTAGTTTATGTAAAATGATTAATGTACAGGATATGGGATTTTAAAGGTGCCAAATACAAAAATTCACTCAGAAGAGAATATTTAAAAAAGGAATAGAAAAGTATTTATTGCCAACAACATTCTAAAAGTAATGGATACCTTTCATTCAAAGTTGTGGGTATACACCTACTCCCTAACAAATGAGGATGAACTACTATATTCAAGTACAGATTGATGTAGCGTCCATATTTTCCCTAACAAATGACGATGAACTACTACATTCATGTACAGATTGATGTAGCGTCCATATTTTCAACAGTTTTGCCTATAAGGCTTCTTCAGGACTGGACGCAAACCGCACTTTTGTTATATTTGTAGAAACAATGATTATCCAGCTTTTGGTGTAAATAAGACAGAAAACAAACATTAATCATATATAATACACATATTGAACAAAACAATATAATGGTACATAAATAAAACTTGTGCATGCATGATATCAGGTCGCAAACATGTGGAAAGAAAAAAAAAAGTTTAGCTTATGTAAAGTGTGACTTTCAGTCCATTCTGATTTTTGCAGTATGTAACATTTATTTTGAATAGGCTGCCATTGCATATTGCATGCTTATTGCATATTTTAACAGACACACAGCAGAAGAGACGCTTGAGAGGGCATATGATTTCAATGTACAAATACCGTAATGGTGACTCCACAATAGGGATCAAGACACGTGGCCACTCATTAAAATTAGAAGAAAAGAGGTTTAACCTTAAACTATGTAGAGGGTTCCTTACTGTAAGAGTGGCAAGGATGTGGAATTCCCTTCCACAGGTGGTAGTCTCAGCGGGGAGAATCAATGTTTCAAGAAACTATAAAATAAGCACCCGAACGACCACAACATACAGGGATATACAATGTAATACTGACATGTAATCACACACATAGGTTGGACTTGATAGTCTTTTTTCAACCACACCTACTATGTAAATATGTAACAGCAAGTTTTCAAGGCACTGTGCCACAACACATAGAACGGTTCACATATGTGCCATGAAGTGCATGATGCTGTGCTCCTTAGGTGTGTTAGGGTGCCATTCAAAATGAATGACACTACAGTCTTTTTAAGGCTTGGTAAGGTATGCATTTTACTTTGCATTACTACACAGGTGTTTTGTTTGCTAAGAAAAGCTCTGATTCATTAATATTCTTGTGTCATCACAAAATACTGACTTCAAAGTCTTTTTCTGCAATATCACTGCTGAACTTGACCCATTCAAGTGAACGAGAACATGCCACAACCAACCTGCAACATCATGCAATGCATTCAGTTACAGCTTGGTGGCTCAGCATTTACAGGGTTACAACAGGCAGTGAGGAGGCAACACATCTCCTCCCTGCTGGTCAAACACCTCTGAAAAGTGATCCACCGTGGATGGCTTTTAAAATGTGTGACAGTGGCAGTCACATATATAAGCATAGTTTAAGTCACCCAGTAGTTTCCTGGTAGTAGAGTCTTTAAGCAATGGCTAAAATGAAGCGCTGTTGTATATTGCCGAGAGCAGGAAGCAACAGGATAATTAATTTCACACATTCCATGAACCGCAGGCAGTACTGTTTACATAAATGGCTGTGATGCTGCTTCACTTATTATAAATACATTTATCATAAAGCCAATGTTGATTATATTGAATACATTATTCATCGTTAATGTAAATACAGAGGCAAAGCGGCACATCAACTAATAACAAAATAGTGAATGACTTATTAAGGATCCTTTTGTGTTTGGATTCTCCTAGAAGAGTATTAGAAAGGTGCTTCTTAGCGTTAATATTTATTACTACTATTGGTTCAACTAGATGGGTGTGTGCCTTTTTTTTAAGTAACTAAGTGGAGACAACTCTAATTTCAGTAATAATCCAGTGCGTGGAGATCATTTTATTTGTGTTTTTTTAATGACAGCTTTTTTACAGCTCCATGTGATAATGTCAGGATTGTCAGCCGCTAGTAAATTTACTGACAGTTTGTAAAAATCTGTGAATTTTTTACAACTGCTAGTAAATATCAGTGGCTGATAATTTCATGCTGTGTTGACCTAACACTACCCCCGGAGGAGCTGCTGGTTATTTTTGGGTGGCACGTTACCTCTATATTCTCGCTGTCCAGGGTGAAAGGAGAGTCTGAAAAATTTCAATGTCCACACAATGCACTTTTTCTTGGGTTTATTTTGCAGAACTTCAGTAGAAAATAAGGTGGAGGGGTGGAAAGGGTAGGTAGGTTCAGGTGCATAATCACAGATAGGGAAACACTCCTGCTTCCAGCAAACAGTTCTTGTTGCCACTCTAGTCAGAGTGGGTATTGCTCACCCGGATAGGTCCCTCTCACTGGCCTAGCAGCCGGGATGGCGCACAAAGTAAAGTCCAGTGTCTGCCACAGATTTTCCTTTATAAGGAGACACTTTGGTCCAGGATCCTCTGCCACAGGATTCAGCACCTGGATCTCTCCAGCTTAGCTTTAGTAGAACTTTTAGACCCGACAGGCGACACTGTCAAGCCTTTCGGTGTACGGTGCATCCTTTGATTAAGTTTCCAGGCCTTCTCCTAAGGTACCAGCCTCTTGCATGGCCACCTCCAGGATAGGTCCTCCCCTGGCTTCCTTTATCAAGTGGCTTCCTCCCGCAGGATGGACAGCACAGGATCACCTCTGCAAGGCAGGCCCCAGCCAGACTACTGGGCCTACTAACGAAGTCACAGCCCCGGGCCAACGTGGTCCCGGAACCAGGATTCAGGACATGCACCTCAGGCATGGTGGGCCACGAGGCACAACAGACAGACTCCGACCACCTTGCCCTAATGGCGTCTGTCCCTTAAGTACCCCTCCCCAGCATGCACAGCGAGCAACCACTCCCACTGATTCGCTGCCGAGGGGAATACCCAATGCACCTTGACCTTGCTGCTGCCACCCTTGGCCTGGGGTGGTAATGACACCCCCAGGCGAACAATGGTGGATATTACCAGCACATTCACGGCTAGAACAGAGGCTAAATTGCCCTTAATCACTCTTGTCTGAGCCAAATAACAGCTCAGACCCCACTAAATTTAAAGCAGCGCCTGATCAACAGGAGCAGGGCGCTACATGTAAATCAAGCAAATTACTTTGTTATAGCCTGTAGGTAAAAGCAACACGCAGTTTATTGTGTGGTACTTACAGGAACAAACCGGTAAACAGGCATCAAAACATATAAGAACTCTGCGGCTCATAGCATACTTGTATCGGCCAGCCTAACATGTTTCATCCTATGTGGATATCATCAGAGGTTCCTGTAAGTACCACACAATAAACTGCATGTTGCTTTTACCTACGGGCTTCACTATTGCTGTTTCCTCTCTGAATTTTTGGTTACACTCCTGCTGATGAACGCAATGTACACTTTTGGGTCCTTGTGAGTTCTGGACGTCCTTTACCTTTGGCACTGTTTGTGGACCATCATTTTCATCCATACATCCTGTTTGGAGTGAGACTGCCACTGACCTATGTATCATTTGATTTCCATGCCCATAAAATGATGTCTTTCTGGTAAGCAGACTGATTGCACAAGGGTGTGGTGTGTTTCCTTGTCTGCACACTGAAGCTTTGGTGGAGGTCCTTTATTTCAACTTCATTGATGATCATACTTATTTGGACTTTTATATTTATATTATTATACATTTTTTTTTTGTTTACAAAAGTATATTATTATAATTTTTTATTCACTGGAGCGATGCACTATTGGACTTTATTATTTTTGTTTGCTTTATCTACAAACTGTGCTAGCTGCTTTGTACTAATACTATTGTGTTTCTAGTTAGCGCAGATATCTGTTCACCCCGTTTTTTTTACTTTTTATTTCTACATGGAGTTTTCCTAATGACAGGTGATCTTTGCAGCTGGCCTAAGTATTATCCTGCATTTGTACATCATTCAAAAGATTTAAACTAACACTGAAAGTGTATGTGTAGCAAAAAATGTTTAGGTAGTTTTGTATAGAGTCGGGAAGAGTGTTTCTTTGGGGAGTATTCCCTTCACTTCTGATCCTGTAATGCAACAAGAAGTCAGAGGTAATCTTTCCAAAGTGAGGGTATTTACATCAGCACAAGTGTTCCCAAAAAGGTTTCCCGCCTCATCTTGTTATGGTGACTACTGTAGTATTCTTATACCGCGTACACACGATCATTTTTCGACATGAAAAAAACGTTGTTTTAAAAAAATGTAATTTAAAATGATTGTGTGTGGGCTTCACATCATTTTTCGGCTTCTGAAAAATTACAATTTTTTTTTCCGAGCATGCTGTATTTTTTAACAACGTTTTAAACTATGTCGTTTTTCGGGTTGTAAAAAATGATCGTGAGTGGCTAAAACGATGTTAAAAACCTGTGCATGCTCAGAAGCAAGTTATGAGACGGGAGCGCTCATTCTGGTAAAACTACCGTTCATAATGGAGTAAACACATTCATCACACTGTAACAGACAGAAAAGCGCGAATCATCTTTTACTAACACGGAATCAGCTAAAGAAGCCCCAAGGGTGGCGTCATCTGCATGGAACTTCCCCTTTATAGTGGCGTCGTACGTGTTGTACGTCACGCGCTTTGCTAGAGCATTTTTAAAAAATGATGGTGTGTGGGCAACGTCGTTTTAATGATGAAGTTGGAAAAACTTTGTTTTTTCTACATGACGAAAAACTGATCGTGTGTACGTGGCATTAAATTCTTATCATTTTCTATCCTGGTGGAAAAGGTCACCAGAACTAACAAGGAGGGTTTATCTACCCCACTGGTAAACAGTAATAAAATAAGTAATAAAAAAAAAGCTAATATACGCTTTCAGGGTATCTTTTCGGAACCTATTGAGATTCATAGGGGTACTAGGCAGGGTTGTCCTCTGTCTCCCCTGGTGTTTGCAACAGTTATGGAATCCTTGGCTATAGCTATTCGTGAGAACACAAACATCAGGGGAGTTAGATGTGCCAAAATGGAGCATAAATGTGCCTTGTTTGCAGATGACCTTTTACTGTTTTTGACCGCTCCGGATACATCCCTACCGGAATTATATTATCTTTTAGACAAATTTTCTATAGTTTCAGGTCTAACTGTGAATATGGCCAAGTCTAGGGCCCTCAATGTTTCTCTCTCTGAATCCACGGTTTCTCTACTAAAGGAAAATTATGGATTCAAATGGGACACCTCTTATATCAAATACCTAGGTATCTATTTGACTCCCAACATCCAAAACTTGTATTTGGCCAATTATCCACCTATGTATAGAAAACTTGAGAAAGATTTGAGAGATTGGGGGACTCAGAATATAGGTTGGATTGGTAGAATTAACTCGGTTAAGATGACTCTTCTCCCTAGGCTTTTGTATCTTTTTAGATCATTACCCATACCGATAATTAAAAGTCATCTAAAATCCTTTCAAGGAAAGATTATCAAGTTTATTTGGAACAATAAGGGTCCACGCCTTCCATCTCGCACTCTCTATAACTTGCCTGAACAGGGGGGTCTGGGGGTACCCAACTTATTATGGTACTATCAATCAGCAAGATTGGCACAGTTATCGGAAACTTTTCTTAAACATGAACGCCCTGACTGGTTAGATATAGAAGAGCAGGCGACCCTGAATCTAACGATAGAGGAGTTAATGTGGAGTCCTACCAAGAATAGGCCTTCTATTTTATCTTCGACTCTTTCTCAAACCTTTGTTTTATGGGATTCACTTAAAAACAATCCCTCTCTAATTTCTAAAGGCAGACCTTTATCGAGTATTTTTCTAGACCCACTCTTTATTTCTAAAATTGGAGTAGATTCGTTCAAATGGTGGCATGACAAAGGGTTGTATCGTATAGGCCGTTTTTTTTCGCGCTCGGGTCCACTTCCTGAACAACACTTCATTGACAAGCTAGGTCTTCCTGTCTCAGAAAAATTAAGATTTTCTCAACTACATGACTATGCACAAAGCCTATGGGATAGTGGCTCGATCTCTGGACTATTGACACCTTATGAAAGTAATTGTGATCAGGGTTTGATCAGGAAGGGGAATATTTCAATCATATATCAATCGCTTGCTAATAACTGCACCAAATTACCTCATATGCTGGCCTGGGAAAGGGAACTTAATAACAACTGGGATTTATCTGACTGGTGTAGTAATTATACTAGATCCATTAAAGGATATGTGAATATATCCCTTGTAGAGGCTAATGTAAAAATGTATACTAGGTGGTATTTAGTTCCCGTTAAACTGGCTTCCATGTATCCGTCAACTTCGCCCCTTTGCTTCAGAGGTTGTCAGGGATTGGGGTCTATGGTACATATATGGTGGGAATGTCCCAAAATACGTGGATACTGGAATAAGGTGTTCAACATAATAAGACGTGTCACAGGCTGTAATTTGCATCAATCCCCCACTATCGCTTTACTTAACGGGATGTTACCCCAAACCTCCAAGGTTACTAGAAAACTCATCCTATACATTCTGACAGGTGCCAGGATCACAATTGCAGCTGCGTGGAAAAAATCTACTGTCTCCATCCGGTATATGAAACAAAAGGTTACATGGATTATGGAACAAGAAAAGAGGGTCTGTTCCATGTTGGATATGTCTACTCTTTTCCATGAAATATGGGAACCGTGGATGAAATTTATGGGAATATCTTTTATCCCATAAAGGCTGTGGTGATATTTATATCCTTAGGACGATGTTGTTCGTTGACAGGCAGGCTGCCATCTCTTTTTACTTTTACTTTCCCCTGATCTTTTTTTTTTTTTTTTTTTTTTTCTTCTCTTCTCTTTTTTCTCTTCTTTTCATTGATTGTTATTTGATTTGAAAATTTTGTTTTTTACACGAGGATAACATCCTTGTTATTTCTCGTTCTCAGAGTGTTATGTTTAGAAAAAAAAAAAGATATATATAAACATTTGTAATAGCCTATGTTTGGGTTATCAAAAGATTCCACCAAATTTTTGGGGATGTTAGGCATGTTAAGGGTTTTGAAAATATATATTTACAGATACTGGTGGGTATTGGTGATAATTATGGGAGGGAGGGAAGGGGGATTGAAAGGTTTGCTTAACCTCTTGGACACAGACTGTTCCCAGTGGGGGTGTCGGAGAGGTCATTGTTATCCAGAAATCCTGTCCTTTATTCGTTCCATGAATTTAGACCCAGTACACACATGGGGTTTTTTATTGTGTGACAACAATAAGACTAAGGAATTATATAGTTTATGGAAATATCCTTTTATTTATTCATTATAAATTATTGGTTATACCTAGCTTTTCTTTTTAACTATTACAATCTGTTATACTCTCACCGTATGGTGATAGCATATGATATGGCTGTATATGATAGTCAGTTTCTATGACAAGACCATCTTCTATGTAAAACAATGCATTGGATTTATTATTTACTGTGTATTACTGAATTGTATACTGCTGTTATAGTACAAATGTATGTACTTTTATTGAAAATAAACATAAATTTGAATGAAAAAAAAAAATAAGTAATAAAATCAGGGGATCCAATCCTTTCTCACACTATCCCCCAAATAATTGGGTATACATATACTTTATTAGTGGAAGTGCAACTCTAAATGTTGATTTAGAGGCAATACATTTAGTAGGGTTTGTTATATACTATTCCATAAGCACAACTGACAAAGAAAAATCATACTTCTATCTCAAAATTTATGGAGAAAGTCTAGTTTGTTAGAGATCCCAGTTCAAACAAGTCTAGATCCACATCAATAATGCAGGCCTTGGTATTTTTGCTTAATAGTTTATACGATTTATTTTCTAAATGTTTTAACTAAGATGCAAAGTTATTCAGACTGTACTTGGCACAGACCCTGGAGTCATGCAGGGTTTCTAAGAGATGTTGAACTCAAGTCAACATGCTAATTAGCTGTCATTAGCATCACCTAAATGTAGAATGAGTGAGCAATCGTCTAAGTAAAACATAGGGCAGGGTAAAAAAAAGTCTTTATCAAAATGGACCTGAAATTATATTTTGCTGACACTCTGCTCTGTGGTTACATTTTGGCTTTACACAGTATTTGTAACTTGATCATTTTATCTCACTGTGTACATTTGACGTTTGCACATGCTTGATCTTACATGCCAGCTAAGCTTTTCAGTTGCAGAAACTAAGACAGCAGAGGGATTTAGTGAATACAAGACAGGTGGACCTCATGAGGATGAACTCGAGCCAAGACTAGTGTGGTGGTGCGGTAATTAGTATAATGTACAGTAATAGGGATTTAACCTCTCACATTTCATACCATGTGGTACCTCTACCATCTGGGTTAAACGTTGACATCCCATTGTTAGTTGATCAGTTTAGCTATTGGAGTTGACCTTTCTGAATTATCAATAGACTTCTAAAGAGAAATACTTGCAAACAAACTAGATTCTGTTGATTGTACAATATGTGATCAGCGTGTCCAAAATTCTTGTACCTGATTATTGCAGAAAAAAAAAACATACCGTCCTTTTTTTATTTGCACCATATACTTGCAGTAATTAGATAAAGCCCCCACAGCAGGATCTGTAGGGTATTGCAGCCTTCCTTTGCAACAGGCTCATAGAGCCTTGGTGGGCTCCAAAGTCTTTACCTTCCTCTGTTTGTATTGAGAAACAGAGAGCAGGATCATGCATTGTGTGCCAATGAAAGCACACACGTGGAACCCTTCCAAATGTACACAAAAAAACATGCGCTGCCATCTCATGAAGATATTTTTCAAGCTATACACACAATATTTAAAAACTTTTGCTAAGCCCCATTGTGGTTAAAGCGGGAGTTCACCCAATTATATATTTTTTTATCTTCTCCCCTTAGATGGATGCTCGTTTTGTCTAGGGGAATCGGCTAGTTGTTTTAAAATATGATCCGTACTTACCGTTTTCGAGATGCATCTTCTCCGTCGCTTCCGGGTATGGGTCTTCGGGAGCGGGCATCCTTCTTGATTGACAGTCTTCCGAGAGGCTTCCGACGGTCGCATCCATCGCGTCACTAGTAGCCGAAAGAAGCCGAACGTCGGTGCGGCTCTATACTGCGCCTGCGCACCGACGTTCGGCTTCTTTCGGAAAATCGTGACGCGATGGATGCGACCGTCGGAAGCCTCTCGGAAGACTGTCAATCAAAATAGGAACGCCCAGTCCCGCAGCCCATACCCGGAAGCGGCGGAGAAGATGCATCTCGTAAACGGTAAGTACGGATCATATCTTAAAACAACTAGCCGATTCCCCTAGACAAAACGAGCATCCATCTAGGGGGAAATAGTGTCATGTGCGGGTGAACCTCCGCTTTAAGACCCACACTACCCAGCTTTTAATTTAAAATGAAGACATCAACCTTGGAGCATCTTTACTTAAGATGCCTGCAAAATATTGTAGTAACTTTAGGATCCATGTCAATAGGATACACATCAGCCAGCTTTTAATTAGGACATCATAATTGGATTGTATTTATTTAGTAAAAAAAAAAACATATGTAGTAAATACAGTACAAAACCTACCTAAATATCTATAAACCTGCTCTCTGCCACATTCTAAATCTAATCTATCTAACTCTGTAAAGCAAAAATATCTGTACTTACCTATTCTGCTATGATAGGATCTCTAAATGAACATCTGAGGCCACGTACACACGGCCGAGGAACTCGACGTGCCAAACACGTCGAGTTCCTCGGCGAGTTCAGCCCTGAAGCCGCCGAGGAGCTCGGCGGGCCGAGTTCTCCCATAGAACAACGAGAAAATAGAGAACATGTTCTCTATTTTCTCGACGAGTTCCTCGGCGGCTCCATCGGGCCGAAAGTGTACACACGACAGAGTTTCTCGGCAGAATCCGGCTCTGACCGAGTTTCTCGCTGAATTCTGCCGAGAAACTCTGTCGTGTGTATGAGGCCTGAGCCTTTGGGTGGACTGTCAATTACAGCCACTTATGAAGGGACTTCCAAGCTACTTAAGGGACTGATCATATGACTTGGGAAGATGGAGATTTATGGGTTACGTGTTATGTGTCCAGTCTATATTCATCCATAACACATATCTTAGGTGTAAGAGCTGTTGAATTCTGTCTGTACCGTTACAGTGGATACTCATCCATACATAACCTAGACACTCTGAGATGTATTCCTTATATTCTTCCGCACAACTTTTTTTTTTATGGAGATGCGGAGCAGCCATGGACGCTTGTTTTTCACCCTCTCTTGCCAATCTATACATGGGTTAATAGGAGAGCGTGTGCATTTTTGAAGATATGGACCCATTTCGTTTAGCAATTCGATTTTATTGAGGGGTAAAAAAATCATACAGATTATAACTTCAACAGTATTCATATTTTTACATAGCGATAGTTGTATCGAAAGTAACCAGATACAAAGCACTGAAAGTGTGTCACGAAACCGAGGGGTTGTGTATGGGATAACAACGTGTATGAGGTAACAGCTCCTACAACAGTTACAAACATATAAAAAGGTGAGGTAACTGGATGGATCTATTGTGAAGGGTCCCTGGGGTTTCCGGCAGGAACAAACAAAGAATCCCAGATAGGGGGTAGGGGTGAGGGGGGAGGGGTGAACACTAAGTTCTTGCTATGGAGGTAGCAGGAAGGTAGACATCAGAGTTGTGACTGAGGTACAAAGGGTGACGTTCTCCATCGTTTTGTTGGTAGGAGGGATTGAGGTCGATGGTCGGGAGACATTCTTGACGAATACTTTGTGTCCTGTTGAAAGTTGGGTTCCATCGGTGGTGGGTCAGTAGGAGAGAATGTTTTTTCTAGGGATGTTGAGAGAGGCCCAAAGTGAGCGTTGAGACCATAAAAGCTTTCCATCTGTAGTAGGAACATGCTTTGGCATTAGCGAGAGAGAAATCTGCGTTGAATCTGTCCTTAAAAAGTAGAAGCAGGAGGTCTCTTTTGACTTGTGAAATTTTTGGTTGAATGTTGGTGGTCCAGTTTTTGAAGATGGATCTTCTGGCAAGTAGGAGACAGATCAGAGACCAGTCTTTATAAGGAGGGGTAGTGTTTGGGGACCAGGTAGTAACTGAAGGTCCCAATGGCCGAAGATGAGGAGCAGGGGTCTTTGGGAAGTTTCATCAGGGTTACCTCGAAAATGTAGGAGAGAACTTGATCCCAGAAAATAGAGATGTAGGAGCATGTAGGGATCAATTTTTGGATGGCATTAAGACCTTGTAAGAGTTTGTCGACCAGTTTGGTGTCTGGAAAGTCCTTGGCCCAGTTGGCCACTGATGATAATTCTAGAGAATGGGTGTTTTTTATTAGAAGAGGTCGGTAAATATCCGATATTTTGTATGAACCTTCCGATAGAAGGACTTCCATGATAGATGGTTTGAACCTTTTGTTATCGTCTCTGCATGCATTTTTCAGAAAGCTGATGCATTGCCCATATTGGAAAACGTACATTTGGGGAAGTGAGGATTTGTCGGCTATGGTTTGGAATTTAATAAGGCGACCAGTCTCCGAGTCACATAGAGATGAGAATTTTGTGAGGCCTTTCTGCTGCAGACCTAGAGGGAAGCTTGGATTTCCTTGTATAGGAAGGTGGCTGGATATGAAGGGTGAAAGTTTGAGGCTTTTTCTGACTTCTCTCCAAGCTATAGCTGTGTCCCGTAATAGGAGATTGTGTTGAAGCAGCGGTGGGACAGATTTCAAGTTGCAGTGAAGGAGGACCACCAAGGAGTATTGGGGTGCCATAGAAGTTTCCAAGGCATAAATGGAGTAGCGGATGTTTGGGCTATCCAGTCCAGACCTGTCCTCAATAAACAGGCTAAACTCTAGGTTCTAACATTTGGAAGACTGATACTCCCTTCGCGTCTGGAAAGATATAACTTCTGGAAGGAAATGCATGGTCGTTTGTTTTGCCAAAGGAATTTAGAAATGGCTTTGTTAAGATTTTTTTGTGTGTTTATGGTGAAGAAGGAGTGGGTAGAGCAGGTGGGCAAAACTGACCATTTTCACCAGATGGCATCTTCCCAGGAGAGAAAGGGGCAGATCAATCCAGTTGTCTAGTTCCTGAGATATTTTTGAGAGCAAAGGGGGGGGGGGGTAATTGAGATGGTAGAGAGAAGAGGGTAGTTTCCCGATTTTCATTCCTAAGTAGGTGATGTGGGATTTTGCTACCGTGAAGATCGAATGGTGAATCCAGGCAGGGTTGGATAGTGTGCCTATGGGGAGGATTTCACTCTTGTGATAATTAATGCGAAGGCCTGAGGACAGTCTGAATTAATCGAATATGGATTTGATTGTGGACATGTCTGAGGAGGGATTCGCTGAGAATATAAGGGCATCATCAGCGAAAAGGGAGGTACGTAATTCATGATTGCCAATGTTGATGCCATGTAATGGGGCTTTTTGGGATAGGTATCTAGACAGGGGTTCTAGCGCAATTCGATTTTATTGTCGCTACTAGGGATGAGCCGAACACCTTCTCGTTATGGTTCGCAGCGGAACATGCGAACAGGCAAAAAATGTGTTTGAACGCGAGAACACCGTTAAAGTCTATGGGACACGAAAAATCAAAAGTGCTAATTTAAAAGCTAATATACAAGTTATTGTCATAAAAAAAGTCTAGGGACCTGGGACCTGCCCCAGGGAACATGTATCAATGCAAAAAAAGTTTTAAAAACAGAAGTTTTTTTTCGGGAGCAGTGATTTTATTAATGCTTAAAGTGAAACAATAAAAGTCCCTTCAGGTCTGGTATGGATTTTAAGGGGAACCCTGCACCAAAAAAATGGCGTGGGGTTCCCCCCAACAATCCATACCAGACCCTTATCCGAGCACGCAACCTGGCAGTCCGCAGGAAAAGAGGGGGGACGAGAGAGCGCCCCCCTGTACCATGCCAGGCCACATGCCTTCAACATAGGGGGAATGTCCCCATGTTGATGGGGACAAGGGCCTCATCCCCAAAACCCTTGCCCAGTGGTTGTGGGGGTCTGTGGGAGGGGGGGCTTATTGGAATCTGGAAGCCCCCTTTAACAAAGTGGACCCCCAGATCCCGGCCCCACCTATGTGAATTGGTACCCCTGCCATTTTACAAAGAAACAGTGTGAAAATTTTAAAAATGACATAAGACGGCTTGGGACAAGTCCTTTATTAAAAAAAAAAAAACGTTCCAGCGATGGAATCCAGTCTGTCCAGCGTTGTAATCCATTCTCAATGTCCCGTGGTGATCCATTCTCCAGCGATACTCTCCACTCAAGCGAGGAATGAAGAAGGATCTTGCACGGAGGAACCTGCCTAATGACGCGCAAGCTGTTTGACAGTTATTTTATAACCGAGGGTGGGGTCCCCCGTGACATGTGACCCTGACCCCTCTAACGCATCACGTGAAACCCCCGTGATGCGTTAGAGGGGGCAGGGTCACCGCCCTCGGTTATAAAAGAACTGTCAAACATCTTGCGCGTCTTGCAGGCAAGATCGTGCTTTGTTCCTCGCTGGAGTGGAGAGCATCGCTGGAGAATGGATTACAATGGACAGACTGTATTACATCACTGGAGTGATTTTTTTATTTTTTTATTTATAATAAAGGACTTGTCCCAAGCCTTCTTCTGTCATTTTTACAATTTTCACACTTTTTCTTTGTGAAATGGTAGGGGTAAAAACTACCAGGGGTCCCCTTTGTAAAGGGGGCTTCCAGATTCTGGTAAGCCCCCCACCCGCAGACCCCCGCAACCACCAGGAAAGGGTTGTGGCAATGAGGCTCTTGTCCCCATCAACATGGGGACATCCTCCCCATGTTGAGGGCATGTGGCCTGGTATGGCTCGGGGGAGGCTCTCTCATTCCCGTGCTCTCTCATTCCCCCTCTTTTCCTGCGGCCTGCCAGGTTGCGTGCTCGGATAAGGGTCTGTTATGGATTTTGGGGTGACCCCCATGCCATTTTTTTTATTTTGGTGCGGGGTTCCCCTTAAAATCCATACCAGACCTGAAGGGTCTGCAAGGTATTGTCATGAAAAGTGTTTGGGGGGGTTTCCTGTGTTGTGTCAGAGGGGGTGAGGTCACACGTCATGGGTGGCCCCACCCTTGGTTATAAAAGAGCTGTCAAACAGCTTGCGCATCATTCAGCAGGGTTCCTTTGGTGCAGGCAGGATTGTGCGTTGTTCCTCGTTGGAGAGCATCGCTGGAGAATGGATCATCGCTGGACATTGAGAATGGATTACAACGCTGGACATCGAGACTGGATTACATCGTTGGAATAGTTTTTTTGTTTTTTATTTTTTTATTTTTAATAAAGGACTTGTCCCAAGCCGTCTCCTGTCATTTTTAACACTTTCACACTTTTTTTGTGAAATGGTAGGCCTTACCAATTCACATGGGGGGGCGGGATCTGGAGTTCCTCTTTGTTAAAGGGGGCTTCCAGATTCCGATAAGCATCCTCCCCATGTTGCGGGCATGTGGCCTGGTACGGTTCAGGAAGGGGGCTGCTCTCTCGTCCCCCCTCTTTTCCTGTGGCCTGCCAGGTTGTGTGCTTGGTTAAGGGTTTGGTATTGGTTTTTGGGGGGGACCCCACACCATTTTTTTATTTTGGTGCAGGGTTCCCCTTAAAATCCATTGCAGACCTGAAGGGCCTGATATGGATTTTTGCGGGGAACCCCACACCATTTTGTTTTTTTAAAAAGGGTACAGGGTTCCCCTTAATATTCATACCAGACCTGAAGGGCCTGATATGGAATTTTGGGGGGACCCCAGGCTTTTTTTATTTTGGATCGGGTTCCCCTCAATATTCATACCAGACCCAAATTGACTTTTAGGGGGACCCCCACACATTTTTTTTTTCAATGACTTTGATCTGTATTGCCGGGACCCGACAATTCATTATAGCTGCGGGTAGTTTTAAATTACTTTTTTCCTTTAGAAATTTTATTTTGTGCAGAGACTGTTAAAAACACAGGAAACATGCGCTACTTTATATGCATGCTATAGACACCCCCAGGTACGAAATTTTAAGGAATATTTCACTTTTATTGTTTCATTTTAAGCATTATTAAAATCCCTGCTCTTAAAAAACAATGGCCCAGATTCAAAGACATTTGCTCTTTTTTTGCGGAGGCACAGGGCAAAAAAAAGGGGTCCCCAGATCCTGGCCCCCATGTGAATAAGTATGCAGTAATACCCCTACCCAGTTACCAAAAACGTGTCAAAAAGTAATACAAACACAGTTTTTGACAATTTATTATTATTTGTTTTTAAAGTGTCCCCTGATGTAAATCCATAAAGGCAGGCCGCCGACTGCATGCTTCGCCATTTGACAGTTCCTATATAGGGAAGGGGCAGAGCCACCAGCCGACGTCACCTGATGGCACAGCCCACTTGTGGCGTTTCCAATACAGCATGCATCGGTCCGTGACATCACAAGTTTTGACACTTTTTTGGTGAACGGTTAGGGGTACTATGTACTTAATACTCATTCATATAAGGGTGGCCGAATCTGGGGGCCAACCACTGGCTAGGGTTGTGGTGTTCCCCTTAAAATCCATACCAGACCCAATTGATATGGACTGGGGGGGACCCACACCATTATTTTCTTTATTTTTTTTCAATAGCTGGGTGCTGGCAATTACAACTGCAAGTCAATTTAAGCCCAGTTTCACACTGGGCTGCTGGAATGAAGCCGTGCGAGTTCAGCTAAACTCGCACAATTTCACGCCTGCTTGTCAGTCCCAATTTCAGCCGCGATTTCAGAGACATCTGTGCAGGTTTCTGCACAGATGTCAATGTAAATTGCATCCCAAAATCGCATGCCACTGATTTGACATGCGATTTGACATGTCAAATCGCATTTCAAAACGCACCAGTGTGAACAAGGACTCGTGGTCACCATGTGATTTGACTAATTTTTTCTTTTTTTTTTCCTTAAGAAGCACCACATTACGGGCAGACTAAGTGGACCCCTCAGACACTATATTTAACCACTTTCCACCCGGGCCATTTCTGACACTTCGCTCCTACACATAAAAATCTACTTTTTCTTGCTAGAAATTTACTTAGAACCTCCAAAAATTATTATTTATTTAATTTTAGCAGAGACCCTATAGAATAAGATGGTGGGTGTTGCAATTTTTTTTATGTCTCATGGTATTTGCGCAGTGGTTTTTCAAACACAATTTTATTGGAAAAAAACACTTTCATTAAATAAAAAAACAATTATTTTTCCTAATGTGAAAGATGATGTTACACCTAGTAAATAGATACCTAACATGTCACGCTTTAAAATTGCTTCTGCCCGTGAAATGGCGGAAAACTACAGTGCTTAAAATTCTCCATAGGTGGCACTTTAAACGTCTTTACAAGGTCACCAGTTCAGAATTGCACAGAAAGTCTGGTGCTAGACGTATTGCTCACTCAAATGTTTACAATACCTCACATGTGTGGTTCGATCGCCTTTTACAAATGCATACAGGAGTAACGTATGCGTTCGCATTTGGGCGCAAGCATAGTGGGACAGGGAAGCTTTTATTTTTTGGGGATTATTATTTCTTTTTTTTTGTTACTAACTGTATTGCTATCACAAAAGATGAGCAACATCCCTTGTCATAGCATGAGCCTTGACAGGTCCTCTTTATGGAGAGATTTGGGGTCTAATAGCTAATCAGCCACTCAGATCACTTCTGCTTTGAAGAGAATTGCCGGCTGAAAAGATCAATACTGGGAGGATAATGACTAAAACGGGAGGACATCCATGTACACCCTCCTGGTGGTAAGTGGTTAAAGAAATTTTTATTTTTTTTGTTGCACATTGCATCATTAAAATCACTGCTCCTGAAAAAACAATTGTTTTTAAAATGTATTTTTGTATTGATACATGTCCCCCAGGGTAATACCCAGACCCCAATACTCCTTTTATGGCTAATTACTTGCATATAAGCCTTCAAAATGAGCACTTGATGTTTCCCTCCTATAGACTTCAATGGGGTTCACCGTTCGGGTTAGAACTTTTGCCCGGTTCAAGAGTTCTGTGAACCAAAGAGGTGTTTGGCCCATCTCTAGAAATCACATCTAAAGGGAAGCAGACCCTGCAATTTTCCTCATTAGAGCCTTGCAAGTACAGCAGCCATAGATAATTATGAAACCAATCCTACAGTATGCACATTAATTTCGACCATGGACACAAACAGCTATTTTTTCACTACTGAAAAGTGCCCAATCCTTGGGAGAGCTGGCATCTTTAATTTTTGAAAGGGGTGGAAGGAGATGAGGAGGAGGAGTCTGGCAGTGCGCAGGAATCTATAAAATGACCAGCTTTCCTCTGATGTTGAAACAGTTGTCACACCCGCCTGCTATGCTACATGATCCAACTAGACCAGGGTTTCTCAAATTAAGGCCCTCCAGCTGTTGCGGAACTACACATCCAATGAGGCATTGTAAAACTCTGACATTCACAGACATGACTAGGCATGACGGGAATTGTAGTTTCTGAACAACTGGAGGGCCGTAGTTTAAAGACCCATGAACTAGACCATAAACTCTATGGACTGGAGTTCCCCCTATGTCCCGGAAACTCTTTTTTGTTTGTTAAAGGCATCGCAGCAGCACTAGTATAAGGCAGCAGTGTGGAAACACCTACAGGTTCCCAAATGATATTGAGTACTTGTTAAAGGGACCTCTTCATCTGATGGGTTCCCCCACGTTTATCACTAGTGGAACTATATGCGGCCCTTTCACATCAGTAAGCTAGTGGTGTCTCTCCCCAACAGTGAGGACATCCATTATTATGTCATTAAGCAGGTCCTGGATATGGAGGAGCGGACGTTGTACCCTGATCCCAACTACTAAACCTAAAGGTCTACCTGTCTTATGTTTTTACCTTTTGTGCTGCTATCCAAATATGAATACATACTATGTATTGCTATTGCATTGTGGTTAAGAAACGTTGAAGCTTAGTGCCAGGTATATGGACTATTATACCTTGTGTTTTGTTTATAGTTTGAAATGTTTTCACTTTACTTTGTATCTCTATCTAAGACTTAGGCAAGCCATTTTCCTGTGTGTGGGTTCCTACATGGCACAGGGACTTAAAATGGAGGGATGTGAAGACAGGTGCAGTTAGCTTGCTTGCCACTAGCTTGCATAGCAAAGGGAAAGTAGTAATTGGGTGTTAGCCCCCTTTTAAATAAAACCTTCCTCTAGAAATCTAATGGGTGGATTAGTGCCCATATAAATGTCAGTATGGGAGGGGCTTAGTGTTAGATGGGGCATGTGATCTATACACCCCAGTGCTGCTAAATGTAGTTAGTTAGAGAATGTTTTTCTGTTTTGTATTGTTGCTGCTGAGAAATCCACAAACAGCATGATGCCTCAAAATTTAGCTGACAGATGTGTGTATCCTGGCAATGACATTGCGCTGTCTTTGTTCAGGTAGGAAGGCTGAAATTGGGATACAATGTTCTCTGTCAGTAATAGGATCCCATTATTTTGCATCCTAATTTGCACAGCAATTGATACAGATAGTCATGCAAGAGCAGTTAGGTGACAGTTTCAGGTATACCTCTGAATACAATATTGTTGTGTCCAAGTCAGCTAATTTGTCTGATTAGCTGTTGGACCCAGTCTGCAGAGGGTGAGAAAATGTGTAAGTTTCTCAATTGTGGATTCAGCCACTTGGGTATGTTCGGGTCTGTTCCGGAAGCTGGGTGCTGCATCACTGCAAGCAACTCTGGTGTCCTGCATTCATACGTGCTGACTCAGGACAAGTTGACAGGTGGAGTGAGCAGAGTGATACATTCATAAGTCTGTTGCTGCTGCTTCACTGTCCATTTGTTGAGGTGGGAAGGGACCTAGCTGTATTGTCTTACTGCAGTAGAGACAAATGCCACCAACCTGGCTCTGCTGTTCAGCAATGCAGTGTAAGGGCCCTTTCACACTAGCGGACCGTATGTCCGCATTTTCATCCATCCGTTTGAGGATGAAAACGGGACATACATGGGTCCCTATGTGATTACGGGTGTCAGCGGATGAACATCCGCTGACACCCGTAATTTGTCCGCCTCCGCAAAGATCCGCATTTGCAGACAGAAGAAATCCTATTTTTCTTCCGTCTGCCGGATCGGATCGGATGAACACGGACATACGGTACGTGTTCGTCCGATCCCCCATAGGGGAGAGCGGAGGAAACACAGGCCGGTCCCTGCACAGTGTGCGGGGACCGCTCTGTCAGCTGTCAGCTCAGCGGGGATTTTACGGAGGATCCCCGCTGAGCAAAGCGGACACACAGAGCGGATCATTACTGATCCGCTCCGTGTGAAAGGGCCCTTAATCTCAGGAATTAGTGCACACAAATTCTAAACTTTTGGAAGGTAAAACACTTTTTTAATTGCGTATTTAGCCGTGGAGCTTTAAGATCTTCCTGCTGGATACAATGGTCCTCAGCAAGACATTTATTGCTTTACAAAGGGAAAGTGTGAAAAAATAGAGAACGAGCGAGTAATGTTCCTGCTATTTGGACTGCGTATGAGTGGAAACTGTAAAATGTGTGAGAAAGAATGAAAAGAACAGCAAGCTGCTCTAAAGGAAGCATGACAGTGAAAGTGCACAACAATGAGCAATGTGTGCATAGAAAGGATTTTCCTGAAGTCATTTTCAATATATGTATATATACAAGTTAGGTCCATATATATTTGGACACAGGCACAATGTTCATACTTTTTTCTTCTTGTCATTCTGGTACAGATGAATCTTAGATTCATCCATCCAAAGAATACTTTTCCAGAACTGGTCTGGCTTTTTTAGATGTTTTTTGGCAAAGTCTTATCTGGCTTTTCTATTCTTCAGACTTATTAATGGAATCAACTCCAGACCTTTTACCTGCATAATTGATGAAGAAATAACGTCCCTTGAAACGGGGGGGCTAAAAAAGATGGGGATGGCTATTCTTAAGAGCTGTATTTCCTAAACCTGTCCTCCGATTTGGATGTACATACCCTCAAATTAAACATGTGCACTTTTAGCCCGTATCCATTATATAACTATAGCTTGAATACTTAAAGGAGTTGTAAAGGAAACATTTTGTTTTGCTGAAATGACTGTTTGCAGGGTATAGAGACATAATAGTTAACTGATTCCTTTTAAAAATGATTAAAAATAGATAACAATCAATCATATAATGTACCTGCAGTTTCTAGTTTCGTTTTTGCATGTTGTTTCCTGCTTCTGTGATGTACAGAGCCACAGAGCCAATACAGGGCAGTGATGGTTTGGAAAACGAAACTGATTGGTGCTGAGGGGTTTTAGACACACAGTAACCAGACCTCATTGATTAGTGACCACAGAGAGAAAGCTCCCAGGAAACAGACAACCAGGAAGTGTGGAGATCAGAGAAGAATTACAGCAACTTGAGAGCAAAAACGAACAATGAGGACATGAAAACAGCACTGCATTAAGGTAAAGGAAGCTATTAAGATAAAAAACAAATCCTTTACAAACCCTTTAAAATGTAAATAATAAATAAGGTGCAAATTACACTCAAACGGCTTAAATGAAATTCACCTCATGTATCAGTATCAGCATCAGTACATAACACCACCAATTAAGTAAAAACACCCATTAAATATACATTGAATTAAACAGTATGTGATGAGGGTGACAAAAACGTATACCAGGTGAAAAATGTTTTCTTGTTTAAAATTGTGTTGATTTAAGTTAAATATAATTTAAGATCTATATTTAGTAAAAACGATGAACACGACAGAAATTACACATCGTAGTTAAGCCAATGCCATTAGTCAAAGGCAGAAAATAAAAATACATGACTTATTTCAAAGCAAACCTTTTAAATTTGGCTCCATGGGTTTACTAAAACATTGTAGAAATGAAATTAAAATAAAAAATAAATAAATAAATGGGTATACTAATAAAAAATAAATATGAATGATAACCAAACCTTGCACATAATTCCAATTTAAAAAATTACAAAATGCAAACAAAACTATATTACATATACAGTGGATATAAAACATCTTCACACCCCATGTTAAAATGTCAGGTTTCTATGTAAAAAAATTTATTCAGATTTGTTTCCACCTTTTAATGTGACCTATAAACTGTACAACTCAGTTGAACAACAAACTGAAATCTTTTAGGTAGAGGTAAGTAAAAATAAAAAATAAATAATAATATGGTTTCTCAAGTGTGCACACCCTTACACAAATACGTTGTTGAAGCACCTTTTGATTTTATTACAGCACTCAGTCTTTTTGGGTATGAGTCTATCAGCATGGCACATCTTGACTTGGCAATATTTGCCCACTCTTTTTTGCAAAAACACTTAAAATCTGTCAGATTGCAAGGGCATCTCCTGTGCACAACCTTCTGCAGATCACCCCACAGATTTTCAATCATATTCAGGTCTGGGCTCTAGCTGGGCCATTCCAAAATGTTTATCTTCTTCTGGAGAAGCCACTCCTTTGTTGATTTGAAAGTACCGTATTTTTCGCACCATAAGATGCACTTTTCCCCCCAGAAATATGGGAGAAAATGTCTCTTATGTGTCTTATGGTGTGAATATTAGACAGGCACTGCCCTCCGCTGCCACTGGCACCGCCCCCCTCCCAGTGCACTTTTCGGGGGCTGCATCTCCGTGCGAAAGAAGCCTCGTCGAGTCCCGGCTCCCGCACACAAACTGTCCCTAGCCAGCTACAGACTCCCAGGCAGGCCTCTAGTGATGAATAGCAGGGTGACTTGGCCGGGGAGGGATAGCGGGGACGAGCGCCCCATAAGCGGCCAGTGATTGGCCGCACTCTAAGTTACTGATGGAGGCTCCGCCTACTCTCCTCTGCGACATCCAGGCTCAGCGCAGGTGTGCGGCACCGAAACAGAGAGACAGTTTCTTGGTGCTGTGTAATCATGGGCAGAAGGTGGGGTGGGGCATTACATGCTAAGCTTTAGACATCCGGATGGTGACCCCCGTGCCTGATGATCCCATGGCTGCCACTGGCAAGTAAAAAAAGTTGCAGCCACAAGTGCTGCATTTTTTGGCAATGGACAGTCTGCGTTTTATGGCAATGGACAGTCTGCGTTTTATGGCAATGGACAGTCTGCGTTTATGGCAATGGACAGTCTGCGTTTTATGGCAATGGATAGTCTGCGTTTATGGCAATGGACAGTGTGCGTTTATGGGCTCTTGGAAAATATTTTATTACACCATTTGGTTCAGAATATTTCTTTTCTTGTTTTCCTCCTTTAAAACATAGGTGCGTCTTATGGTCAGGTGCATCTTATGGAGCGAAAAATACGGTATGTTTTGGGTCGTTCTAATGCTGAAAGAGGAAGTTCCCCTTCATGTTCAGCTTTCTAGCAGAAGCCTGAAGGTTTTGTGCCAATATTGACTGGTATTTGGAACTGTTCATAATTCCCTCTACCTTGACTTGACATGCTGCCACCACCATGCTTCACTGTGGGTATGGTGTTCTTTTGGTGATATGTAGTTTTGTTTTTGCTCCAAACCTATCTTTTGGAATTATAGCCCAAAAAGTTCAACCTTGATTTCATCTGAACATAACACATGCTTTTGGGAGACTTCAGATGTGCAAAATTTAGCAGGGCTTGGATGTTTTTTCTTCGTAAGAAAAGGTATCCATCTTGCCACTCTATGCCATAGCCCAGACATATGAAGAATATGTGTGATTGTTGTCACATCTACCACACAGCCAATACTTGCCAGATATTCCTGCAGCTCCTTTAATGTTGCTGTAGGCCTATTGGCAGCCTCCCTGACCAGTTTTATTCTCATCTGTTCATAAATTTTGGAGGGAAGTCCAGTTCTTGGTAATGTCCCTGTTGTGCCTTATTTTTTCCACTTGATGATGACTGTCTTCACTGTGTTCCATGGTATATCTAATGCCTTGAAAATTCTTTTGTACCTTTCTCCTGACTGATACCTTTTAACAATGAGACCCCTCTGATGCTTTGGAAGCTCTCTGTGGACCATGGCTTTTGCTGTAGGATGCGACTAAGAACAAGTCAAACCTACTAGAACAGCTAAACTTTATTTAGGGTAATCTAAGGGACTCTAAATAATAGCGGGTGTGTACCGACTCCTATTTAACATCAGCTTAATTCTGCACACAGCTACAACCGCACATTTATGCAACCACATTATTTTTTTATTATTTTACTCCCCCCCCCCCCAAAAAAAAAAAAAGATTTCAGTTTGTTTTTCAATTGAGTTGTACAGGTCACATTAAAGGTGGAAAAAGTTCTGAAATTATTTATTTGTTTTACATCACAGAAACCTGACATTTTAAAAGGGGTGTGTAGACTTTTTATATCCACTCTACTTTTTTTTATTATTATTATGTTTAAAGGGTTTATTTTTTTTTTACATTTTTTATTCAGCCAGTGAAATTTAGAGCAACCACTAGTTTGCTAAATAACACATGCCTTCTTGTCCAGGTATTAAATGTATGCATTTTTTTTTTTAAAAACATCTGCATGTTTGTGCTGCTATCCTGCAGTTCTGAGAACTGTATAGAACTGGCTCTACAGAGAACTGCCACTTCGTCAGTCTGGGCTAAAGAAAGCATTTTACAGGGCACAGTGGCGACAATTAAAGGGCACAGCGGCAACAATTGGCACAGTGCGACAATTGGCACAGTGGCGACAATTAAAAGGGCTGTGCTGGCTCTCATTCTCTGCTGTTCACAGTGCCAGAGGAGACTGGGGGGGAGGGAGAGAGAAGAACCAAAGGAGGTGCAGCATAGAAGGCTGAGGGCAGAAAGAGAAGGACTGGCAGCTAGCCGCTGCGTGGATGGCGAAGCAGACCCCTTTCCGGTCTACCTGTCACCTACCCGCGGTCGACAGGTAGCCCGCTATCGACGGGTGGCAGATCCTGGCTTTAAATGATGCTATGTGTTTGATTCCTTGGCAAAAGCTCATGTTTGTTTTTTGATCCATTGACATGCATTATAAGGCCTTTTGATTATAATAGCAGAGCACAACAATGCACCCGCTCCAAGAAAAAATGTGGGACAGTGCAGACGCATAGGTGTAAATCTAGCTTTAGATGAGATTCTCCCCCCACCTACCTAAACCTTTAGAAGATTTCCAAGATTTGTCCCAGTCCTGGCTATGCCCCATGCCAAACAAAATGCTTCACTCTTCCACATGCTTTTTGCTGTTAAGGCCACTTGTAGGTTGGGGCAGTTGCTGTTTGTTTGTACTGCTGGCAATGTCCCATATCTATTGCATATGTGTACTGCTATATCAATCCATTATTATGGCTTGTCTGTTCTCATGGCAAACCCCAGCAATCCTGTCATGCGCAACTCAGCGTAATATATAATAAATATTTTTACTTGTAAAATAAAAATTGCAAAAAGCCTCAGCACAGTCCTGGTGGAGACTTACAACATCCACTTGGAATGATACCCCTTTAACGGAGTCAAAGCACCCAATCGCTATTCTGAAATACCCAATTCCAGATATCTGCTTCAATAACTGCCGAAATGAAAATGAAATAATAAAGAGAAAAGGACACTTGACATACTAGTCGACAAAGAAACCTTTAAATCTTTTGATTGACTAGTCCTGGAATACAATATACCCCAAAAAGACTTCTACCAGTACCTGCAAATACACAAAACCCTCAGAACAAGTCCACCATCCCAATACAGGCAAATGACTACCTACACCTAAACTCACATAGAAAGAAATGCATATCACTGTTCTATTCCACATTTGGTGAAAAAGCCGCATTCACAAAACTTTCCCCTATGATCAAATGGGAAAGAGATTTACAATGTCAGTTCCCCCCAAACCAATAGGAAAAGGCACTCAATACTACCTATAAAGCCACCCCATGCACAGCACTATAAGAACTAACCCAAAAAGATGGTACTTAACCCTTTTGGTTTTAGCCCACTATAAAGAGAATGCCTCTCTACTCTGCTGAAGGAACTGTGACCAAACAGGAACACTCCTACACACAATTTGGGAATGTCCCCATATAGGAAATTTCTGGAAAGAGGTCTCTTATATTATCAACACTATGGTAAGATCCCAAGTACACTCCTCCCCAGGCTTAGCCATTCTTAATCTGAAAAGTGACCAAGTACCCCCGGATGGGAGGAAAGTAGTAACACATACACTTCTAGCAGCGAGACTCTCAATAACGAAATTATGAAAACGCCCTCACCAACAAAAGTGCTTGATGTTGTTAACATGATCCAAACACACTGCACATATGAAACTCGTATTGACTGATAGGGAGAACTATCAAAAAGAAAGGCCAGCATGCAAAGTGTGGACCAAAATAGTATGAGAGAGATACACTAGTTGACTCCTTGATTAAATTGGAAACAAATTGGATGGAATAAGTTTAGTTTATTGTTTTGTTATATAATAAAATTGCTACACTATTTGCTTATAGATGTGATAGTAGGATATTTACAGTGCTTATGTAGGTAACTGTACATATGTACTTGAATGTGTTTCCTCTTTCTAAAGTTGGTAAACCAAGTAAAATAAATATACCTTATTTCAAAGGTTGGCTGAATTGCTTCCCACCCTATGACACAGTCTGTTCCCTGATGCGGTGTCTATGTGTGGTGGTCAATACTCTTATCGTACGTTTAGCACTAATACTGCATTCACTGTTCAGGTTCAACCATGACTCTTGTTATGTCCGTGATCTCATAAGGAACCTTCCGTTATATGTCCTAATGTATAACAGAAAGTACCATTGTTTACTTATTCTTTTGTACTTTTCTTTTTGAAAAAACAATAAAAATATTGAAATTAAAAATAAAGATTGCAAAAATTAGGTAAAAAACATTTTAAAATATTATATAAAATAATTAAAACTGACACCAAATCAATATAGTTTATTGTTGTGAGAAACATTGAGATTGTGCTGGCCATCTGTTTTGTTTGAGAGGGAAGACCTTACTGATCATGAGATAATATTTCATCCCAAAAGATCTAATTATATAAATTGTATTGGAAACAATTTTTTACTGCTTTAGAAAGATCAATTTTGTTATGTGTTATATTTCTAAAAAAGTGATATTTTTGGTTTCTTCTATATAACATTATATTGGGAGGTAATATTGGCATCAATGAATCATGATCAAAAATACTGTATGCAAATTTACTGCAAAGTATATTCCTATAGGCAATACGTTTAAAAGGCTAAAAATAAAACCTATGCGGCTCAAGGTCAAAGTTAAAATGGCTATAAATAATAAGAAAATAACCTTAAAAAAACTAAATGAAGGAACACTATCATCGCTAAAGTGCTACAAAGAATATAACAAAATACGTAAAAGGAAAATGAAGGATGCAAAAATTCAAAACGAACAGCAGATTGCAAAAGATAGTAGGACAAACCCCCCAAAAAATCTTCAAATATATTAATAGTAAAAAGGTCAGGTCTGCACATGTAGGCCCTTTACAATCTAGAGTGGGTGACTGGGGACAAAGAGAAGGCACTTGTATTAAATACTTTGTTCAGCTCTGTGTATACAAAGGAGCATGGGGGAGCTCATGTCCATAATAGGGATGGTATTGACACAGCCCCAAATGATCCACAATGGCTCAAAAGTGATATGGTCTAGAAATATTTAGACAGAATAAAGGTGGATAAAGCACATGGATCAGATGGTATCCACCCACTGATCCTAAAAGTATTGAGCTCTGTTATTTCAAAGCCATTGTTTCTAATTTGTAGGGACTCGTTAATGACTGGAATGGTACCACTGGATTGGTGTAGGGCCAATGTGGTGCCCATATTTAAAAAGGGATCAAAGTCTTTACCAGGGAATTAAAGACCTGTTAGTTTAACTTCTATAGTAGGGAAGATACTGGAGAGGTTAATAAAATACCACAAAGACGAGTTCTTGGTGAAAAATAATATTTTAAGCAACATACAGCATGGATTCATGAAAGAGAGAAGTTGTCAAACTAACCTGATTTCTTTTTATGAGGAGGCAAGTAAAACCTTAGACAGAAGGGCGGCGGTGGACGTGGCATACTTGGATTTTTCAAAAGCGTTTGATACAGTTCCCCACACACGGCTAATGTGTAAAGTAAAGTCTACAGACTTGGAAAGATCAATTTGCTAATGGATAGAAAACTGGCTAAAAAAACAAATTCAGAGAGTAGTGGTTCTTGATTCTTAGTCTGAATGGTCTAAGGTTATCAGTGGTGTACTCCAAGGTTCAGTGTTGGGAACTTTACATTTTAATAACTTTATAAATGATTAGGCATGTGCATTTAGTTTCGTTCCGAATCGAAATTCGGACAAATTTTTCATTATTCGGACATTCGGATGCATACGAATTCCCAAATTGCAATATTAATGAATTTACCGAATCCGAACGTTTTCGATTCCGAATCGAAAACCCGCGGACGAAATTCGATCGGAATTCGATTTTTTTTTTTTTTTTTTTTTAATTCCGATCGAATTTCGTCCGCGGGTTTTCGATTTGGAATTCGAAATTTTTTTTTTTTTTTTTTTTTTCGAATTCCGATCGAATTTCGTCCACAGGTTTTCGATTTGGAATTCGAATTTTTTTTTTTTTTTTTTTTTTTTCGAATTCCGATCGAATTTCAAAATTATATTCGAAGAGAGAATTTTCGAATTCGACCGGATTTTTCGAAATTCGGTCGAAAACGAACGAGTTCCGAAAACGAATTTAACACATGTAACGAACCTAACTTAACGAAATTAATTAAATAACGAATTAAAACTAAACGAAACGAAATTTTCCCTTTTGCACATGCCTATAAATGATATTGGGTCTGGCATTAAAAGTACTATTTCTGTCTTTGCAGATGACACCAACCTATGCAGTGGAATAACGTCCTTACAGTATGTCTCAAATTTACAAGCTGACCTCAATGCACTGTCTAATTGGGCGACTATGTGGCAAATTAGGTTTAATGTTAATAAGTGTAAAGTTATGCACTTGGGGGGTAGGAATATGCATGCATCATACATATTAGGGGGAGTACAACTGGGGAATCCATAGTGGAGAAGGATCTGGGGGTTTTGGTAGATCATACGCTCAATAATAGCATGCAATGCCAAGCTGCGGTTTCCAAAGCGAGCAAAGTATTTTCTTGTATTAAGAGAGGTATGGACTCTAGAGAGCGAGATACAATTTTGCCCCTGTACAAATCATTAAGATACCTTTCACATTCGGGTGGTGCGGGGTTTAGTGGTAAATCTCCGCTGGTTTTTGCGGCGCTTTACCGCTGTTATAGCGGCGCTTTTTGAGCCACTAGCGGGGTGCTTTTAACCCCTGCTAGCGGCTGAGGAAAGGGTTAACCACGTCTGTTTTGTGGTGCTGCCCCCCTCTGTAACTTGGGTGGGCCACAGATATGGATTATATTGAAAGTATGGAGTTTCAATGGTGTATTATTTGGATACACATGAACAATGCCATCAGATATGGGCCTCCTGGAGAATATTCAGGGAGTCAACTGAGATTCAGAATCTCCTTATGAATACATAGTAGGTTCCAAGTATGACTAAATTAAGTTTCTTTATGGTTGCCTACTCCTGGCTGCTCCAATTCTAATTTAAATGTTAAGCCCTTTTTTATTTACTTCACACTTTTTCCCTCCCCTGAGTTGCTGCTGAATGTTAAGGACCAAAATACTATAGACCATAACTATTAACGGTACTGGGGGGCGGTAGTCCACTGTGCTCCAGTACCCAATAATTGGTGCTTAGCACCCTTCTAATAGGTAAATGCATTGGTTCATTTGTTTAGCAATATAGGTCTATATAACACGTCTTATTTTTTTTTGCGAGGTACACTACATTACATTTTATTACATACAACATGCCCCTTATTTTCTGTATTGTATTGTGGTTAGTGTTATGACAGTACCATCTGTGTATGAAATTTTGTATGAAAAAACATTTTCCAATAAACTTAGATTGAATATAGAAAGGATAACACCAATAGACGGAGTGAAAAGAGCATAGTTGAAGATAGTAACAAAACATTGGGGTCGATTTACTAAAAACAAATAGACTGCGCACGTTTTAGAGAATACCCAATCAGATGCAAGGATTTAAAAAAAAAAAGAAAAAGCATTTTTGCTTGCACGAGATTGGATGATGGAAATCAGCAGAGCTTCACCATATTCACTTCACTCACAAAATTAGTGCAACTGCCTTTGCAAAGTGTACATTTAGTAAATCAGCCTCATTGCCTGATGTTTAATAATCTTATATTTCCTTAAAGCGGGAGTTCACCCTAAAAAAAAATTTTAAGATTAGATTCATGCTCATTTTATCTAGGGGAATCGGCTAGTTTTTTTAAAAACGAAGCAGTACTTACCGTTTTAGAGAGCGATCTTCTCCGCCGCTTCAATCAAGAAGGAACACCTAGTCCCGCAGCCCATACCCGGAAGCGGCGGAGGAGATGTATCTCTAAAACGGTAAGTACGGCTTTGATTTAAAAAAAAAACTACCCGATTCCCCTTGACAAAATGAGCATGAATCTAATCTTAAAAATTGTAATTTCTGGGTGACTCTCCACTTTAAAGCCTCATTTGATTAACAACAAATACATTACAAAGTGGAAAAAGTGATACTCTGCTACTGTTTGCAAACATAAACTGGAATAACACATTAAAACCCAATCCAAGTAACAATACCCCACCCCATCCCTCCAGACCCATGCCCCTGAAGCTCCCCAGCACCTTGAAAAAAACACAATATACTTACCTTTTCCTTGTGTCTTTGTTTGGTGGTTATCAAATCCCAAATTCTACAGATGTATAATACTGATGCTCCTCTCTGTATAAATACTCCTGTGGGTCCAAGGAATGGGGGTTGGGGCAGAGCCTTGACATCCTAAGTTCAGAAATAATGCCAAAGCTTTGGAACTCAAGGAGAGGGATAGCAATGGATCTCTGAGCAAGTGAGTCTGCAGGGGACAGTGCCAGAGATTGGGTGAGCCTCCAGGGAAACCATTTTTTAAATGTCCTAGGTTTAATTAGCTATAAAGCTGAAGCTCACCATTTCATACCTGTGATAAACTGCAGCTCATTATTTATTTATATTGTGTTATATTATTTAATCTTTTTTGCTAATTTTCATGAATTTTTATTTAACTAAATTTATTTTATTTATTTTTTGGAGAGAAAAAAAGCCTAAAGCCAAAGTTAACCAACCAGCTCTCTTTGTCATGTTCCTAAGGTAGAATTGAGAATTATTTGTTCCTATTGTTTGTTGTATTTTCTTTTTTACATATAATTATGAGTAATTTAGTTAGTTATTTTGTTAGTTTGTTTGTTATGGAATTTACTGTTGTCACGTTATTGTCCCAAATTCTAAAGAGACCAGATTTATAAGCAATATAAGCAGACATAATTTTTCAAAGTAGAAAAGAAAATAATAGTGGCTTCCCCTGTCATACGGTGTAAATAGAGCATATGTCCATTAATCCAACAACCAATCAGATATTAGCTGTGATTAGTCTAGTGCAGGCTGAACTAATGAAAATAAATGTGTGACTGTTTGCTATGCATTGCAGCACATCTGTATTACGAACATATGAGATTAAACAAGCCTAAAGAGGAGATAACATGGTTTTGACATCTTGAACGACCAGGGAATTTGAGATGAAACCAGAAAAGATACATGGGGAGAAAGCAAGATCTTATGCTTTATAAGAAATAAAGAGGTAAGGCATTTCTCTCTCGGAAGCTACTATACGTTTAGGAATGTTCAATAAAATTCTCCTTCTCATTGTCAGAAGTAACACCATGTCCTATGATTAGTGATGAACCAAACTGCCCTGGGTGCGGTTCGAGCAGGGATTAGAGAACTTCAAAGAAGTTCAGATGCAGAACCTAAACCCAAGGAAACCAATAGGAGCCAAATCTGTCAAATTAAAAATGAAAATGTTCTGGGTAATAGGCAAGGAAGTGTCAAAACCTAGCATGGTGGTGGGCACTGCCCAGAGTTATGTGTACTGCTACAATTATTTTTTTACAACAATCCATTCTGCCAGGTGCAGTGTTTTTTAAATGCTTAAAGTGAAACATTAAAAATATCCAATTTCTTTAAATAGCATGCCTGTGAAGAAGCACATCTCTGTGATGTACAGAAAGTGCTGCAGCAGCACTAACATTTGCAAAGGAAAAAAGTTTTAAAGTTGCAGACAAATGATTTTGATCTTTGGAGGGATTTGTGTGCTTTTAAAAAAAAATAAAAATAAAAAGAAGCTGGCAATGAATGTCATTTGCCAGCAATGTAAACTTTATAGTTTTATTTTTTATTTTTTAAATGTTAAAATTGGTAGAATTTACAAAAAAAGTTGTAACCTAGAAATACAGACACACAAACAAATCCATCATCAATCACAAGCTACTTGCTGACTTCCCAAAAATAAAACAACGTCCCAGCTCACAAGACTGATCCCAATGGTAACACATGCCAAATGACAGCTCCCCAAGCTGTCATCCGCTATACAAGTGAATGGGCAGGAATAGTGGTGACATCATTTACCAAATGTGGCCATATATGGGCAGTGATGTTACTTTCTTGTGATGTTAGTGGGGCCTAGGAACACCACATGCACAAGTACCTGTGGCTTCCTTAGAAAACTAGTGACAGCGGAAAGCTTTCATAAGCATATATTAGCAGTAGAAATACTGCTTCTACATACAGTATGATGCTCAGCTCCTGCTGAACAGGCTAAAGTTGTCTGAATGCCCAAACAGCCAAAGTGCAGCTCATTCCTATAAGTCCCATTACCTCCTGAGCTGTTTTTTCTACAATTTCCACTAGTGAATGTACACAGAGATGCAGGTTCGACAATCAAATTTCCCCAATTTCCACACTAGCAATATGAACCTCATGAATGTTCATTCGACCCCCCTGCCATGTTTCTTGGGCTCCCCTATATGACATGGGAACCCAGGACTAGCATGGTGGGTGTTGCCAGGTAGAGGGGAGGGAGGCCAATGAATATCAGTTTAGCAATTATCTTTAGATAAAAGGAACCTGGAAGCTATGTGTATTATTACATAACTTCTGTTTTTGGCTGTCATTTCCCCCAACGCTGTGGCAAGGGAACAAGCTAATGCTAGTAGCACATTTTGAAAGACTTACCTTAAAATTAAACCTTTCCGTGACACGCTGTCACTGTTGACAGGGCTACCATCTTCACATGGTCTTCCTTTCGAGTTTGCAGGCTTCAGCTGTTTGAATGGGTGAGACGTGATTACACCACTTCCTCGCATGCATATGGGAGCCACGATCGCAGCATGGTGTTCTAAATGGATGGCATACTCAGTCAACCATCCATTCAAAGTGCAGTGCACATGCGCCAGTGTCTTCAATGGCTGCAGAAATAGTGAAAATCTCCTAATCCTAATGGTGACTATCTCCTGTGCACATTAAGGAGATATTTCTTGCACTTACAGGTAAGCTTTATTATAAGCTTACCTGTAGGTTAGTGATGTTGAATCTTGGCACCCCAGATGTTTTGGAACTACATTTCCCATAATGCTCAACTACACTGTAGAATGCATGAGCATCATGGGAAATGTAGTTCCAAAACATCTGGGGTGCCAAGGTTCGCCATCACTGCTGTAGGTACAAGTCACCAAGTGGTGTTTACTCCCACTTTAAAGAGAACATGTCACGCATAATGCTATCACAAAGGATTTGTGTATTGTCAATGATATAATCAAAGCAGCATAAAAAACCCTCTCCTCACTGTACAGCATTTTTTTAAATACATTTTTGCATTGGTACTAGGGATGGTTCCTAGAACCATCAAACAATTGGGAAGCTTGTGGGGTGTTCGCCCTCTGCGGAGAACCCCATAATGCACTGTGATATTGCAGTGCATTGACAGCTGCTGATTGGCCAAAGCATGCACCTAACCTGTATGCTTTGGCCAATCACAGCGTTATGTTCTGTGAGAGCCATGATTGGCCAAAGGCAGGGTGCAATACAAGGAAAATGATAAATGGTTTTCAAACTTTTTTACAAATAAATATCGGAAAAGTGTGGCGTGCATTTGTATTTAGCCCCCTATATTCTGATACCCCTAACTAAAATCTAGTGGAACCAATTGCCTTCAGAATTTACCCACCTGTGTGTAATTTAATCTCAGTATAAATATAGCTGTTGTATAAAGCCCTCAGAGGTGCGTTAGAGAACCTTAGTGAACAAACAACATCATGAAGGCCAAGGAACACACCAGACAGGTCAGGGATAAAAGTGTGGAGAAGTTTAAAGCAGGGTTAGGTTATAAAAAAATATCCCAAGCTTTGAACATCTCACGGAGCTCTGTTCATACTATCATCCGAAAATGAAAAGAGTATGGCACAACTGCAAACCTACCAAGACATGGCCATCCACCTAAACTGACAGGATGGGCATTAATCAGAGAAGCAGCCAAGAGGCCCATGGTAACTCTGGAGGAGCTGAAGAGGTCCACAGCTCAGGTGGGAGAATCTGTCAACAGGACAATTATTAGTCATGCACTCCACAAATCTGGCCTTTATGGAAAAGTGGCAATAAGAAAGCCATTGTTGAAAGAAAGCCATAAGAAGTCCTGTTTGTAGCAAGAAGCCAAGTGAGGGACACATTAAACATGTGTAAGAAGGTGCTCTGGTCAGATGAGACCAAAATTTAACTGGTTGGCCTAAAAGAAAAATGCTATGCGTGGCGAAAAACGAACACTGCACATCACCCTGAACACACCATCCCTAACGTGAAACATGGCAGTGGCAGCATCATGTTGTGGGGGCCCTTTTCTTCAGCAGGGACAGGGAAGCTGGTCAGAGTTGATGGGAAGATGGAAGGTGCAAAATACAGGGCAATCTTAGAAGAAAACCTGTTAAGCCTCGTACACAGGATCGGATATCTGGTGGAATCTAGTCTGGTGGATTTTTTCATTGGATATCTGATGAAGCTGACTTTCATCAGTCTTGCCTACACACCATCTGTCAAAAATCCGACCGTGCCAAAACGCGGTGACGTAAAACACTACGACGTGCTGAAAAAAATGTCAATGCTCAAAAAGTTCAATGCTTCCGAGCATGCGTCAACTTGATTCGGAGCATGCGTGGATTTTTGACCGATGGACTTCCACACAGACGATCGTTTATTTTCTATCAGTTTTTTATCCATAGGAAAATTTAAAACATGTTCTAATTTTTTTCACCGATGGAAAACAAACCGATGGGGCCCACACACCATCAGTTTGTCCGATGAAAACAGTCCATCATTCTGTTTTTATCTGACAAACCGATCGTGTATACAGGGCTTTAGAGTCTGAAAAAGACTTGCGTCTTGGGCGGATGTTCACCTTCCAGCAGGACAACAACCCTAAACATACAGCAGGAGCTACAATGGAATGGTTTAGATCAAAGCATATTAATGTGTTAGAATGGCCCATCCAAAGCCCAGACCTGAATCCAATTGAGAATCTGTGGAAAGACTTGAAAATTGCTGTGCACAGACGCTCTCCATCCAATCTGACAGAGCTTGAGATATTATGCAAAGAAGAATGTGCAAAAATGTCACTTTGTAGATGTGCAAAGCTGGTATAAACAGATCCAAAAAGACTTGCAGCTGTAATTGCAGCGAAAGGTGGTCATACAAAGTATTCACTCAGGGGGGGCTGAATACAAACACACACCACACTTTTCACATATTTATTTGTAAAAAATTTGGAAAACCATTTATCATTTCCCTTCCACTTCACAATTATGTGCCACTTTGTGTTGGTCTGTCACATAAAATCCCAATAAAATCCATTTGCGTTTTTGGAAAATATGGAAAATTTCAAGGGGTATGAATACTTTTTCAAGGCACTGTAGCATATTCAGATGGAGGTCAGTATATGCAACCACCATATTTCTTTCAGCATAGGTTTTCTTAAATTTTTGTAAATCTAGGGGCACATATCCATCCCTGTATGCAGATAAACATTTTGACGTTTGATTACCAACATACCGCTGCAGCCTGCAATTGACTTCTACAAGCGCATACACCTAACAGCTATCACTTTAAGCCACAAAAATAAGCTTGTTTTTCATAGTGTAAAGGTCTCTGGGCCCATGTGACTGAGCGCTAATAGCCAGTGTTTGCATGCACTACAAAGGTAATAGTCAACAAGACTGATGCTGTCTGAAGTGCATATCTATAATATTAAGCTGTATCTGTGCTATAAACCAGCAGTTTTAGATATAAAGTTGGCCAAGGGGCATAAAGGAATGATTGGCATAGTTCCTCCCACTATCCTAAAATGAGAAATAAACTTTTATTTGGGGGATTTTCAGTGGAATAGACTACATGTGGATACCTCCTGTTTTAAGAAGCCTCTGATGTGCTATAAATATACAATACAACACTGCCAGTGAATGGAAAAATGACTATAACTGAACATTTTCTTATTCTACCACAAAAAGGGTTAACATCAGAAAATTCTATGAAATATTTTGTTGATATAATTTTAATTGAGGCCAGACACAAAAAAAACTGTATTAAACTGTGCCCAAACCTAGTGATTATGTGTTTTTTGTGTTTGACAACAGCTTTTAAGAGATCAGTTTTCAATAAAACAAGACACATTTTCTGTCTTGGGCTCCTACCAAAGTTTGCTGTGAGTTCTGATTTGTTCGCAGACTTAGAGGCTCCAAAGCTATAAGCACAGCCACTGACAGTCCAATATCAGTTCTGAATTCTCCACCGTACTGTCTGTGAGCGTTCACTTGTGTCCTCTTCGTATAGAAATTCTCTGCATCCATTCCAACGTTTAATTATTCTATGTAGCTTAATGTGTTATGATCTTTGTTATGATCTTAAATGGGTAAAACAACTAAAGGATCTGCAATTCATAATTGCTGCTCTCTGCGGTTAACAAAGCTAAACAGGTCCCAGATTGGGACGAAACAGCCAAACTGCCTTAAAACATTGGAAAAATCTATACAGAGCATCAGAGTACTCTCTGCCCAGAAATACTGTTCTTTCCTGAATTATACATATTAAAATTGGACATTTTTCTCCTTTAACTAGCCTCTTGCTGTTTTAGGTTCGCCAGTTTCAAGCCAATGCCTGTTAGATGCTCCCAAACTGCCATTTTTAGCAGCAGAAACATACTAAATTCACTAATGTACACAGTCAAATGGAAAGAAAAGCTGCAGAATTTTACTGTGTATGTTTCTGTGAAATTAATTATTTCCACAGTCCTGGGTTCACTTCACTTTTGAAAGTGTGGCCGAGCCACTTTCTATTTAGAAGATGCATTAGCAATCGCATTTATGGATTTTAGCAGAAATGTTAGTGTAGCAGTGGCTGGTTGGAGCCAGCAAGCAGTGTTCTACTGTTTATTTTTTTTATGGGAGCAGCAAGAGGGAACAGCAGATCCTAAGGTGAACCTGTGCCCCAGAAATGGACATTTAAGTACTGGCACACATTATTTTTAAAACAAGTTATTACTGACCTCTGGAGCTGCAGAAACTTTGGAGCAATCCATCCTCAAAGTTTACAGCAAGAAACACTCAAGTTGTTCTCACAGCAGCTCAACAAATCCTGCTTCCCCTCTAAGGCCACACACGGACGGACTGTCCGCTGAAAAAGGTCCGCCGGACCGTTTTTAGCGGACAGTGCGCTGACGGATTTCTGTCTGATGGTTGTACACACCATCAAACAGAAATCTGCGCGGACACGATACGCGGTGACGTGGCCGCGCCGTCGCCGCGACGATAACGCGGCGACATGCGCGGCCAGGGAAGGTCAATGCTTCCACGCATGCGTCCGATCGGCCATACACACGACCTAACATGTCCGCTGAAACTGGTCCGCGGACCAGTTTCAGCGGACATGTTCGGTCGTGTGTACGGGGCCTAAGAGCTCCTACTCAGCATTAAAGATTAGAAGGCTGTTTAGTTACTGCTGAGTGCAGGGGGATCTGACCTGCCAAAAGAACTTGAACAATGTCAGTGCTTCCACTGTAAATTTTAAGGGTTAATTACGCCATAGGGCCTACAGCTACAGAGTTTAGGAAGGGCTCCTTCTAAAGCTCATTTACTGCTTCTTAGGAAAACACAAGTGCTTCATTTTGCATAGTCTGGTACTAGCTTCAATTTAAAGTGGTACTATATAATATGGCCCGGATTCACAAAGCACTTACGCCGACGTATCTACAGATACGCCACGTAAGTGCAAATATGCGCCGTCGTATCTATGCGCCGGACTCAGAAACCAAGATACGCCTGAAAATAGGCTTCATCTGACCGATGTAACTTGCCTACGCCGGCGTATCGTGGGCGCATATTTACGCTGGACGTATTTGGCGCTCCCATTGATTTTCTATTCACATATGCAAATGAGGGAGATACGGCGATTCATGAACGTACATGCGCCCAACGCAGGCTACGCGATGTGCGCATAAGTTGTACGTCCAGCCTAAAGTTATTCCCCATAAAGCAGGTGTAACTCAGCAACAGACGTGCACAGGTCAGCTGGAGAGCAGCTGCAGCAGCACCGTTACGGACGAGCTGAGTAACCACACTTGCAGGACAACACATCCATATGCCAACATGCCAGGGGCAGCCATGGTCATAGCACTACTGCGTCCACAGGCACAGAGGGCATGGGAGAGGATATACCGAACGCGCATGAACGTCTTTGGCATGGGTGAATTGGAGGTGTATTGCATCTTCAGATTCAGCCCTGATGCCATCCTGGAATTAGCCACAGCCCTGCATGATGAAATCACCAGCCAGACACAACGCTCACATGCAGTGCAGCCACTGGTCAAGGTACTGGCAACACTCCATTTCCTCGCCAGTGGATCTTACCAATGTACAAGTGGAGTCGTGTCTGGGATGTCACAATCCACCATGAGCAGATGTGTGCACCAGGTTGTCCCCGCAATCCTCACACGCATGTCCCACCACATCATCAAACCCACCCATGAGCACCTGCGGCAGAAGGCAATGCAGGATTTCTACAGAATTGCCAGATTCAAATGCACCATGGGGGCCATTGATTGCACACATGTGACACTACGCCCCCCCCCCTCGTGCCACAGAGCACATATACCGCAATCGTAAGCCGTGGCATTCCATCAACTTACAGGTGATAGCCGATGCCCAATGCCTCATATGGCACATCCATGCCAAACACCCAGGGGCCAGCTACGACAGCTACATATACCGTCAAAGCAACATCCCAACAGAATTCGAACAGAACGTGTACAGGGACAGCTGGCTGGTTGGTGAGTGACATGGGAGTCAGGCATGACTGTCCGACCCCATGATGCAGACATCATGAGGGGCACATGCATGGCTAACATCCTCCTGTCTTTTCCCTTCCAGGTGACTCTGCATATGCACTTGGGTCCCATCTCCTGACTCTATACCGGAATCCCCAAACCAGAGGAGAGAGAAGATACAATGCTGCACACATACGCACCTGTGCAGTGGTGGAGCACACATTTGGCATCCTGAAGTCCCGTTTCCGATGCCTGGATAAGTCCGGGGGGACCCTATTGTATTCCCCAAACTTTGTGTGCCAGATCATCGGTGCATGTTGCGTGCTGCACAACTACGTCATGAGAAAGGGCCTGGAGATTGACATATGTGATGACCTGACCCCCGAACTAGACAGTCCCCCCCTAACCAAGGCTACCCCATCTGCTGAGGGAATAGCAGTCAGGAGTTGCCTCGTGGAACGCATCTTTGCACGTTAAACACACACATTCATCATGGCACAAGGAGAATGCATGCATGCACACCACTGTGGTCCCTAGCTCACACACACCACATCGACCTCACATTGGTTTAGCCCAAGTCCACCATGCAGGACTTGGGAGCAGCAACGCCACGCCAAGGCCCCAAAGATGTTGCTGTCCATTCATACCACATTCACACGGTCATGGGGATAACCTCTCCCTGACGATCCAAGGTGACACGCCTTGCTGGCAGGAATGTCACCCACACACACATACACACACTCACACACCAGTCACACAGTAGCAGCACCGGGCAAACCCTGCCCCTGCAAACGGGTGTCCGGGCACCACTTCTGCACTCCTCACCGTGTGCAGTGACCAAAAAAAAAATAGGGATCATGCCCTTACAGGAGGACGGCACATACCTCTGTGCACGTCCAACAAAAACAAAAAATAGAGCTCATACTCTGAGCAAAAAAAAATCAAAGAGTAGTCATTTGTCCTCTCGTGGGCCAGGCCTGGTGCCACGGGTACGGCTCCTCAATTGTCTGGGGGGAGACTCAGGTGGGGGGTGGCGCATCATGACGAGGTTCATCCCCTGGGCTGATGGCAGATGTAGCCTGCATGCCCTCCAATGCTACGGCAATGCGGCTGAGAAAAGAGTTATTATCCGCATCCGCAGCTGGCGGGCGTTGGTCTGCCGCTGGAGTCGCCCGTTCTGCCGACCCTCTGCCTGGATGGCAGCAGTGTTTGCCTGGATAACCTCCCCCAGGCTCTTCACCTCCGCCACGAGGCCTGCTGCTGTGGCCTGCAGCTCCCCAATGGCCAGGGTATGACGCTCCAGGCTGGCCTGCACAATCGAGCCATGGTCCCCAGATGGTGAGGGACCCCCTGCCACCATGTGGTGCCGCATGGCCTCAAGGGTCTCGGTTTGGTCACCCAGACATGTGACCATGGCAGCGCAGTTAGCGCTCACCTCCTGCAGGCAGTCCGACATCGAGCTGGTATGCTCAGCCTGCTGGGTGAGGCACTGCTGCATAGTGGCTGCGGTGCCCTGCACAGCCACTGTGCATTCAGCCTGGGTCTTGGCCGAGGAGGCCAGGCTGTCAGCCACACAGCGCAGGTCACAGGCTAGATCACCCATGTGGCGTGTCTGCCTTGTCTGCTCCCTCTCCTGCCCTTCTGGGAGGGATCCAGCTACACCCCTGGTCTTCTGTAAAGCCTTCCTGGGGATAGGGAGGCTTGTGCCTGTCCGGACGGGGTAGCCCTGGAGGGGGTAGCCTGGGAGGGGGTTCCCCTGGATGGTGTAGCCCGGGAGGGGGTTCCCCTGATGGGCGGGGAGGTCTCTGAGGGTCCGGGGTAGATGGAAGCCTCCTCAAAATAGAGGCATTCCTCCTGGTGGAGATCCACCGGCTCCTCCTCAACTACCTCTAGAGGAGAGGTGTGGGCACTCCCCTCCACCGATATTACAGGGCTTCCCAGGGGGTAAGGCTGAGGCAGATGTTCCGGGGATGGCGTGGGTCGGACACCGGCAGCAGATGGCCCAGCTCCCTCCAGCACATCTGTGGATGACACAAAGCATTCACATGTTGGTGGACCCACACACTTGTCACATATTCCCTTCCATATCCTCACATGCTACACACCGAATGGGGGATAAAACACACTTACCTCTCCTCAAATCCTGGTCACTGGAATCAAAGCCCTCCATGCCCTCCACCTGCTCCAGACAGCTGGCGGTGACCTCCTCCTCCGTTGTCAAACTCAGAGCAGAAGCTAGTCCTCCTCCCGTGCCCCTGAGGTACCTTCTCATGCTGGCCAGCTTATCCCGGACCCGACGTCTCATATCATTAATTTTTTTCTGAATATCGTCGGCAGTCCTGGTCTCATGCCCAAGAGCATTGATCTCCAGGGTGATCTTCTCATAGATCTCCCTCTTCCGTGCCTTGCTGGTCCTGGCACTCTGTGCGCCATGGAGGTAAACATCATACTGGCCTATTGCTGAGGTCAGGATAGCCCTCTCTTCCAAGGAGAAATTTTTCTTCCTCCTCTCCTTGTCCACCTTAGCAGCTGCCATGGCTCCACAAAAGTACTGTGCTCCAGGGGGAAAACAAGCAAACGGGTGTACTTTTGCACTGGACGGGCGCATGGCTGGGTGTATTTATGTGCTCGGCGTAAGCCGGTGGGCCGGCGTATCTCAGGAAGTTGCACCGGCGTAGTTCTGAGCATGCGCACAGGGGTGCTGGGCAGACATCAGCGTCACGGCGCATGCGCCGTTCATGATACGCCGGGCGTAAAACACTGCACCACGCTCGGACCATCATTTGCATGGGGTCACACCCACTTCCACCTACGCCGGCTTACGCCTTTGAAATCTACGCCACGCCGACGCAGCTTTGGGAGCACTGGCTTCCTGAATTCCATGCTTGCCTCTCTGCGCTGCGTCGGCGTAGCGTAAAGGAGATACACTATGGCGGCATAAATATGTGCTGATGTATGTAAATCTGGGCCAATGTGTTTTTTCCCTGTCCCCAAACACCTACCTGAGGTCCACCAGATCCTCCATGGTCTGTGCCGCTAATCTTAAGCATTCAAGAGAAGGGCAAAAAGATGAAAACAGTAATAGGCTCTTGCTGTGATCAGTCACATTGATAGGAGGAGGGAGCAGAGGCGTGGCTTGTTGGACACACAGCCCTCTTCATGAGTGCATACTCACAGATAAGTCCCAGTTAATTTACTTGACCCTTTGTAAGATGGGGCCTGAAGTACCCCATTATGGCAGCAACCATTTGCTTGAGAAGAATAAAAGGTGATGGACTACTGATCCCAGCAAGTCCAACTTGCAAATCCTGCCCGCCCCCATGGTTGCATCATTTTGACACAAACTCAACAGTCTCTCCCTCTCGCTCTACATCCAGCTCCCCTGGCATGCCTCTTCCAGATCTCTCCACTGTGCTCTCACTGACCGGTACCTGCCCTGGATCCTTCCTGAAGGACTTACTCCAGACTTTCGGGCCAAATGTCTCTTCCAGCTCCTGTTCCAGGACGCCTCTCCATGACCGTGTAAGGAGAGGCTCCCTCCCAGCGCCCAAACTCCTCCACCTGAGGCAAACCCCCCCAGATGGAGGTTCCCTAACACAGTCTAACACTCCATCACCTAATGCAAGTGTGGACCTCTTCTTCCTAGGAAAAACTAAGGGTTGAATATTACTGGAAGTCAGTTTCTGGCTTTAGGGCTGATCTAAGCCCTATAAGCCCAGGGCATGGGTGGCTGCAAGGCAAGTGCCCCCCCTGGAGCAAGGTGTCCGCCCATGCAGCCCTGGAAATTAGCAGGTGTGGAGTAGGGGCGGACTGTTTCCTGGTTGATCTCTTCTGGCAGAAGCGGTGCGGCCATCAGAGCAGCCCAGATGGGGGGGGGCTCCCTGCCCTGGGCTACTCTGATGTCCTGTACAAAAGGAGACACCACTTCTGCCAGAAGCGATCAGCCAGGAAACTGTCAGAAGGATCGGGCAGCCAGATGACACAGAACAGGGATCTCCCACTTGTGTATGAATAGCCCGCCGCTGTCAAACAAAGACCCAGCATTAGAGTAGCTGGTCCAGGAGAGGGGACTTCATTGACAGCAGCGGCTATTCATATTAAAAGCCGTGTCTCAGGGAGAGATCCGCGCTCTGTGTCATACGGCCGACAGATCCTCTTGATTCCTCCCTGATGCATTGCTGGGCACTGATGAAGCTGCACATATGGGCAATATAATGCGGCACTGATGGGCAATGAAATGCTGCACTGATGGCCAATAATATGCTGCACTGATGTAAAATGATACGCTGCACTGGAGGGAAATGATACGCTTCACTGACGGCCAATGATATGCTGCACATATGGGCAATGTTATGCTGCACTGATGGGCAATGATACAGTGCACTGATGGGCAATGGTAGGCTGCACTGATGGGCAATGATACGCTGCACCAATGGGCAATGATATGCTGCACTGATGGGCAATGATGTGCTGAATTTATGGGCAAGGATATGCTGCAATGATGGGCAATGGTATGCTGCACTGATGGGCAACGATACACTGCACTGATGGGCAAGGGTAGGCTACACTGATGGGCAATAGTAGGCTGTACTGATGGGCAATGATAGGCTGCACTGATGGCCACTGATAGGCTAAACTTATGGGCAATGATAGGCTGCACTGATGGGCAATAATAAGCTAAACTGATTGTCACTAATATGCTGCACTGATAGCTACTGATGAGGTGGCACTGATGGCCACTGACAGCACTGGGATGTACATAAATGATGTATGTACTAGAGAGTAATTTATGTGTAGCGCTCCCTTACTTTCAGTACGGGCGCTACGCTAAAGTTAGTGGGGAATGGGAGGATTAGTTTACTCCCATTCACAGTTTATGGAAATTTGGGCTGTTTCCAATTTCAGAATTTGTCCTGTAGGTCAGTCTGCGCTCCGGGGGTGCGTTATCACCCCCGGGCGGCAGCTGGCGCTAGAGGGATTCTGACAGACCCACCTTCTCCCAGCAGCCAATCAGAGGAGTTCTTCCCTCATTGGGCATGCTGGGAGGGCATATATCTGGGCAACCACCTTTTGGCCGTTCTGTTCTGTGCGGGGCCCGAGTTCCAGGTGGGGCATCCACCTTCAGGGTGCGCGCATCCATGGGCCCCGCCACCGTGTCCTGCTTCACTGAGGTCATGCACCATGCGGAGCCTCATCCTAACCTAGAGGGGGGGCCCAGCGACTGGCTGGGTCCCAACCTTCTGCTGAGAGGATCCTAAGCCGGGAGCTGTGCGATGGGGGATCGGCTCGGGAGAAACTAGAATCAGAGGTTTTCCAGGAGGCCTAGACGAACCATCGGGGATCCGGTCACCACACTGCATGACAGGTATGATCAAGCTGTCAGTGGGTGACACTATCTGAACGGACTGGGAGGATTCGCTCAATCTAATTTCACAAATCTCAAATTGTCAAGCCTGTGGCAGAGGCCTGTTCCTCCCAGTGATCCTTAAGTGGCGCTCCGGCTGCCAGGCCTGTGATAGATGCCTGTCCGGGGGCATTTTACCCACCCTGATTGTGGTGGCGACAAATTGGGTTACATTATTGCTGAGAGCAGGCTTGCTCTCTTTCATATCCAAGGCCTGATACTAAAGTTTCTCTACGCTCATCAACTTTTCTCTATTGTGTGTCATGTTGATGTTGGCCATGTTGGGCCTTGGAATAAAGCATTGAAAACTCAATTGACGTCTGGACACTTGCTCTTTATTCACACTCACAGATATCACCCCTAGACCAAGTCAAGAAGGTAACTTAATAGGCCGATCCCAAACTAAACAGCGGCTCCTTCGGGGGTGAGCGCTACATATGTATATGTGTTTTAGATAGATATAGATATATACACAGTAGGTACTTTTCATACAGTTGTAGCACCCTCTACCTTAGGTAGGTGCTAAGTGTAAGGTTTTTTTGTGTAGGCTGCCAGTGCAGGTAAATTTAAGTAGGCCTAAGCTGCGAGCTAGGCCTGTTTGATTTTGATCTGGGGGCAGGGGAGTGGTTTAGTGTAGCAGTAGGTGACTGACGTGTACTTCAGCACTTGGGCGCCTCCCCTGTTTTCATGGAGAATGTTCTGGAAAAGGGGCAGTGCAAAGATCTGCAGTAACATGGGGTACATGTGAGGAGCTCTGACCAATTCCCAACTAGGACTGGCAGGGGGCAGGCCTCCTACATATACCTGTGGTCAGCCTGCTAGGGGAGGAGTTGTCAGCTGGAGGACTGGCTGCCTTAGTTTAAATGAGTGGTACCATTTCTTATTTAGGTTTTTTTTATTTCTTACTGTCATTAATTGCTGATTCTTGCAAGGGCCCTTGCGAATCATAGTGAGTCATTGCTTATCAATTGTGTTCATAATTAAAACCTATGCTTGTTCCCTCAAGTTTTCACAAAGTAAACTTACTCTTTTCATTTAAAAATATTCACTGTGTAGAGTGTATTTTCTTGCCTGGAGGAACCACCCTTAATAGCAGGTAATTCTATTGTTGTATTATTACTACTATTGTGACCCCAGCTCAACAGGGGTCACAATATCTCAACCACCAGGCTTCTGATGTGTCAAGGGAGGGTTCAAGCTAGTTAATAGGGGTGAGCTGAGCCAAAAAGAGAGTAGATCCCAAATCAACCAGCGGCTTTTTCGGGAGTAGCGCTACACGTGGGGGCTTGTCCGGGATTTCGGCTGTTACCATTGGCAACCAGAAAAAGTGGGTGACCATTTATTAAGGAGCGAAGAGTGTTCGGTATCGTGTTTTTTAACTGTCCGGCAACGAGGGAGTTAACCTCGCATCGCTAAGCTTGGGCGTACGTGGAGAATAGCACACGCCTACAACGTGCCTGGACAAGTTCTTTCAAGTGGGAGGAGCCACCCTCCCCTGCGTGAGACATACGGTGGGATTTCGCGCCAAGTGAGGAGAGGAAACGTCCATCTTTGCGCCAAGGTAGCAGTGCCATCATTTCCTTCGAGTAAGACGGATCGCTGTCGGAGATGTCCGGAATTTCGAAGGACCCTGCTACCCTGAGAAGCCCCATGACCACACCAGGGGTGTCCTCTACGTCTACGGGAGTGCCCGTGACAGACACAGGCATTCGGCTGTCCACAAGAGGGCAGTTCGCATTGCTGTCCTCTCGAGGGACCGAAAATGATGGGCTTGACCTTCCCTCAGTGTCAGGAGCTGGCTGTTCACCTTTTGCCATTCGCCCGATGCCGGAGGTGTCGGGTCTATCAATTCGAGGTGGCGCTATTCTTTGGTCCACCGAAGGACTACCACGTGGACCGACTCTCGGGGGTGGTCACCACAGAAGTGGAGGCCCCGTGTCCGGAAATTCCTTCCTCCGAGGGGATCATGGAGTCAGAGACCCTGAGTGATGGCGATGCCACCGTCCCGTCCACTAGGCTGCTGCCAGCTACCTTATTCTCTCCCTCACTGAAGGTAAGCCCGTCGGACGGGACGGAGGATGCAAGTGACTATGTTGCCGGCGCGGCGAGCGTGCAGGCCGAGACCACCCGTAAGGCCGTCTCAGTTGGCGCGGCCTCCATCAGATGTGTCGATACCAGAGGAAGGCCTCCCCGGCCAATCGACTGGGACGAATAGGGAAATTCCCATCGGCCTGATCCGGCCACTGGCCCAACCAAGGCCTTCAACTATCTCCCTGCTGGAGCGGAGGATTCCTCCGATCCCGAATTCTGGTCAGGGGAATCCACGATGGGTGGTGATGACCTGCCTGACCACCTTTTTGAGCCACGGTTTCCTAAACAACAGAGCTTTGGGGGATTTTGGGCCTCAACAAGGAAGAAGAAGAAGCGCCCTGCCCGGAGTGCATCTTGCGGACCGAGCACCGCGTGTCTACCTTGAGGAGTTGGTGAGTTTGTTGTTGTGATTTCTTTAACTCACCGCTCCTCCAACCCGGGACATGCCGTCCTATGCGGGCGCCCAATGTCTGTGTTGCCTGACATAGGCACTTACCCGAAGGGAAGTTACGGACAAGTATGCCCCCACTCTGTTTGAACTTTTCTCCCGGTTTCCCTTTTTTCCCCCTGCTCCTCCAGATCCACATAGACATTCATGTGAAGAACTTTGGACTTCTGTCACTCCAGAAATGTCCACTGGGTCAGTCTGTGCTCCAGGGAAGCAATACTATCCCTGGCCAGCAGTTGGCGCCAGAGGGGTTCTGGCAGAGCAACCTTCCCCAGCAGCAAATTAGAGGAGCTTTTCCCTCGCGGGGCATGCTGGGGGAGGGTATATCTGTGACAGGTGTCATGTGCTAAAAAATCTTTGCGGGGGCCGTTCCAGGTGCGGCATCCACCTTCAGGGTGCGCACATCCATGGACCCCGCCGGCGCGGCCCACCTGGCCAAAGTTGCAGGCTACACAGAGCCTCATCCGGAGGTGAAAAGGGACTCCAGTGACTTACTGGGTCCCCAGTCTTATTGAGAGGATCCCAGGCTGGGTGCCGTTTGATTGGGGGGTCGGCTTGAGGAGAACCTGGAGGCAGGTTGTCCAACAGGGCTTGAACGAACCAATCGGGGATCTTTGCTGTCATCCGGTGACCTATGCTAAAATCTACTGGGAGGATTCGCTCCATTCATCTATCCAGCTCGCTTAAAGTAATAGGCCTGTGGCAGAGGCCCTAGAGCCAGGTCTGTGAGAGGGACCTGTTCCTCCCAGCAAATCTAAAGTGACACTTCGGCCGCTAGGCTTATGTCAGAAGTCTGTCCGGGGGCACTTCGCCCACTCTGGCTGGAGTGGCGACGAACAACAATTTGATGCTACTGAGAGCAGGATTGCTCGGGTTCATATCCAGGCCTGATACTGCAAGGTTTTCTCTCTCTCTCTCTTCATCAACCTTTTTCTTCCCATTTGATGTTGATGTTGGCTGTGTTGGATTAGAAATAAAGCATTAGAAAACCTTTATTCACTGTCTGGACCTTCGCTCACTACTGCACCCCTGGGCCATACAAAGGTAACTTAATATGCCGATCCCAACAACAAATCAGTGGCTCCTGCGGGGGTAGCACAACAAATCAGTGGCTCCTGCGGGGGTAGCGCTACATATCTATTCCAGTATACAATACAAGATAAGTTCCACAAATGGGACAAAGCTATTAAACACAACCAAAATATGAATAAAGCCAGTACACTGTAGTCTAAAACGCAGTATCAGTGGCCTGTAGGTCAGGCAGGTATAGAACTACGGCAAGTGGGAATAGCTAAACCATATGACCTTTTAGATGTTCTAAGGCACATATAAATTACAGGCAGAATGCATAGGTGGTTGTCAACTCGAACGTCATGCTGATTTTCTTCTGTATTTTAAGTGCATAGCAAGTATCCTTTATGGAGACCAGGGGGAACAGAAAGGTAACTATTTCCAAGGCCTAAAGCAAACCGTAGGAGGGTAATTTAAAAGGAGAGGGGGGAGGGAAAAAAAGGTAGATGGGAAATGGAAGGAAAGGAAAAGGAATAGATGACATGGTTTCTTGAGGCAGAAAAATATAAAGGGGAATGGGGGAAAGGGTGATGGGCAGGGCTGACTTAATGAGAGGGCACACCTGGGCACTGCCCAGGGGCCCCAGCTGCATGGCAGGGCCCCTGCACTTTCCTCAAAGAAGCTGGTCCTTGAGCCCAAGCTGCCCCGAAATTGGGGGTCTTATGATGGCACTGAGAGTGATGGATACACAGGGGAGGCAGGCTGGTTTGATTGTTATAGGTGAGTGCAGTGCTGGAGGGGGGGGCACAGAGAGAAAAGTTTACATGCACTGTATCTCCACTGGAAAAGGGGGCACTACATGTATGGAATAATGGTGCTGGCTGATATAGGGGGTAGCAATGCTTGGGTGGCTATAGTGCTAGAGGTATCAGGGATGTAGAGAGGCCACAGTGTAGGGGGTATCAGGGATGTAGTGGGGTCACAATACAAGGGGTATCTTATGGTATATGGTTACATGCTGGGGGGGATATCTAGGGCGTAGAGGGGTCAGAGTGCTGGGAGGGATATCTGGGGTGTAGAGGGGTCAGAGTGCTGGAGGGATATCTGGGGTGTAGAGGGGTCAGGGTTCCGGAGGGATATCTGGGGTGTAGAGGGGTCAGGGTGCTGGAGGAATATCTGGGATGTAGAGGGGTCAGAGTCCTGGAGGGATATCTGGTATGTAGAGGGGTCAGAGTGCTGGGGGGATATCTGGGGTGTAGAGGGGTCAGGGTTTCAGAGGGATATCTGGGGTGTAGAGGGGTCAGGGTGCTGGGGGATATCTGGGATGTAGAGGGGTCAGAGTGCCGGGGGGATATCTGGGGTGTAGAGGGGTCAGGGTGCCGGGGGGATATCTGGGGTGTAAATGGGCCATAGTGCTGGGGTTGCATTAATCTAGCAGATATATTATATGCACAGGACAGCTTTGTTACTTTATGTATGTATTTTCTCACTGTTTCTTTGTCGTACAGAAAAATTGTTCATGTAGTTAATGCGGAGCTCTGCTTGTCTGCCTCCTACCTACTTGATGTCTGTTTACCTGCACTGTCTCCATTGTAGGGGCCCCAGAGCATTACTTTGCCCAGGGGCCCATGATGCTATTAAGACGGCCCTGGTGATGGGGTTAAGGGAGGGAGCAGGTGGAGAAGGGTGAGCGGGTATCTCTTCTACACTCCCTGCCGTGCAGATGTCTCACATCAAGTGGCTCGAAGAGTCAAGACCTAGCTGGAGATATTCAGTGATTTGGTTCTCTTTGTCTCCTGACCTGCTGTCCTAGAACTGGGCACAGCCTTATATCCATTAGAGTTGCTACCCCTTGCTCTGTGGACTGGTAATGTGGTTATGATGGTATCAGGATCCCAACAGACTGAAGATGAATGCCATTGTTTTCCCCAAGCCTAATGATTCATGCATGTAATTCTGCTTCACAATTATTTGTTTGTTGTATGAAAAAAAAAAGTCTTCATTGAGAACAAGATTTTATGTGCTCAAATGTAGACAATATCAGATTGGTAAACAAAAGGATTCCTTTCCTTAAATAATCTTTATTTTGATATAACACATCCTTGCTGTATATGTTGGGCTGTAATTACGGTATACTTTGTGTCCTCATCTTTTCCTTATTTCATAATCCTTCATTGACAACAGCCTTTGATAAGAATATAGATCTATTGATTTACTCCTTTCAAAAGCAGTACAGTAATTAGGAAGAAAGGTTTCTGAAGCAGTATAGAACATTTGTCATTAAAATTACTACATTCAAAAATAAAACAAACCTATCTAGTAGAAGGAAATATTTTTGTACAACATTTTGCAGTGTATTGTTTGGAGGTTGTTTAGCGTTAATGTAGAGCTCACCAGTGAGCCAATTAAGGGCTTTTTGGCCCACTTGTATTGCAGAAAATTTCCATCAAAATTATCTTTTTCCCACGCATAGGTTTCCACCATCAAACACAAAAAGTAATGCCATGTACACATGATCTG